>NW_028261389.1:9068351-9210851 GCF_051295495.1 Thamnophis sirtalis
GCAACCCTTCCTTACTTCGACGTGCTATTTTGGCGGGCGCGCTTGGCAAAAATCATACGAGAGCGCGAACTCAGTCAGGGCAGAGTTTGCCCAAAATGCAGACTTTCCCAGCTGCATAATTCAAGGCTCAATTTTCATTTCAGCTTCGTTCGTCCACAAGGCTGAACTCTTTTCTGACGCTGCACCATTCCAAAGATGGGTTGCACGTGCCACTCGTATTTATTTGCTCAAGGAACGGGGGGGGGGGGGGTCCCCCCCCCACGCTTATGGGAACAACATGCCAGCCTGCCTGGGGTGTGCCAAAGAAGCTCCCCAAACTTCATGTTCTGTTCTGCTTGATGCCAGATACACTGTGACACCAAGAAGATTGAAGGAAGTGGCTTATGGGGAAAGTATAGGCAAAAATCTGACTTCTAATCTGCCCAAACAGAACTGGGTTAGGCTTAACCAACTGTTGTCTTGTGATCGCGTCTTAAGAAAAGACTGGACAGTTTCTGAAATGATATAGGGTCTCCTGCTTGAGCAGGGGGTTGCTCATGGTTCCACCACAAAACCGCGTTCGACTAAAGCGCGCTCGACGAAACCGCATAGCTGACGTCATCACAGCGCGACAACAGCATGGAGAAAAAAGCACGCTGTAAACGCTAAACCTAAAATTAACCCCTAAACCTAAACCTAACCCCCCTAAACCTAATCCTAAACCTAACCCTAAACCTAACCCTTAACCTAACCCTAAACCTAACCCTAAACCTAACCCTAAACCTAACGCTAAACCTAATCCTAACCCTTAACCTAACCCTAAACCTAACCCTAACCCTTAACCTAACCCTAAACCTAACCCTAAACCTAACCCTTACCTTAACTTGAATCGGCTTGCTTTCAAAGCGCTATTTAAAGCGCCCTTCTTTCTCCGCGCTCGCTGTTGTCGCCCTGCTGATGACGTCAGCGACGCGGTTTAATTGGGCGCGCTTTAGTCGAGCGCGGTTTTGTCATGCCACTGTTGCTTAATACTGCTGGTTTGCTTGTGGGTGTGCCATGAGCGCACATGCTTGATGCCCGCTGCACCCCCATGCACAGAGCAATAAAAAGCACTCTGTGAATACGCAGAAGCAAAAAAACAAAATGGCGCTGCCTATGGCGCTGGCATGACAACAGGTTTGGGAGCGTGGCAGGCCTGGGTTGCTGGTGGTTCCAGCGACCCAGGCTGACAAACTACTACTGGTTTTGGCCTATCTGGTCCGAAGTGATAGGAACCCACCACCTTTCAGATCTAAGGGACCAATAAATTCATAATTTTAAATCCCACGGAGCACTAATATGATCTGCCTAATGACTGGCTGGCTGGGCGTGGCTAGGTGGTCATGTGACCGGGTGGGCTTGCCCAACTCAATGTCACTCATGTAAAGGGGCGCCTCGCCAGCCTCTACTCGGCCCTCCCAGCCACTCCTCACCTGCCTGTCCTGGCTCCTTAGGGCCCCAACAGGAAGCAGCTGTTGGAGTTAAGCAGCCACTACGAGGAAGAGCTGGCAAAACAGCTCAGTTCAAATTGGATCTGGCCAAGAAGGAAGCTCAGCAGAAGCACCTCACTGAGGACTACGAGCATAGCAGGGGTGGGTTTCAGGCGGTTCGCGGCGGTCCCCATGAACCGGTTGGTCGGCGAACCCGGAAGTAAGTAACTTCCAGAAACGTCGAAGAGTCCACCCGCCGCCCGCATTTCTTACCCGGTTTTGACGAGTTCTGCACTTCCACGCATGCGCAGGATGCATACAGTGCCTGCGTGATCCTCCAGGAGCAGCTGGAGCATCGCACAGACGCTAGTACGCATGCGTGCACTGCGCGCGTGCACGAGGACGCTGCCGACCCCGTTCCAACTGAACCGGTTGGAACGGGGCGAGAAACCCACCCCTGGAGCATAGGCTTTCCAAGCAGAGGGAAGACCTGTGGGAGTGCAAGGCCAGGTGCCAGCGTCTGGAGGCTCAACACATGGAGATGGTCAGCCAGTTCCAGGCCATGATGCAGTCCCACTGGAACGAGGCCCTGTGGCTCTTCGCCACCAGTGGCACTTCCCTCCAGCCTTCACCCAAAGCTGTACACCTGGAGGCCGAAGCAGACCACAAGTCGGCATTTCTGCCCCGCTCCGACCCGCACAAAAAGACCCCGAAGTGGGAGCCTCTTTGCAGCAACACAAACGTTCATTGCATGTATCCGTCCCAGGGGCCGTACTTTGAGGACCCCTGATTTAGTGCAATATAAACAATGCAAATGATTTTTCTGTGGACCACCAACATTTTCTCCGGGACCACCAGCGGTCCACGGACCACTAGTTGGTGACCGCTGGACTAGAAGACCTCCAAGGTCCCTTCCAGCTCTATTCTGATTAACCGGATCCTTGCACTTATGAATGTCACGCCTTCCTCGCAGGCACCCCATCAAAATGCGATTACTTACAACAGACATGTAGTTATAATGTTCGCAGCTTCCCGGGATCGTGTGATCACTAGCTACGACGTTCCCAGCCGGCTTCTAACAAGTGAAGCTCATGGCGGGAAGCCACATTGGCTCAACAACCACACGATTCATTTAACAATTGCAATGATTTGCTTAAAACCATGGCAGAGACAGTAAAAGTTGTGAAATCGGGTATCACTCACTTATCAACCGCCTTGCTTAGCAACAGAAATTCTGGTCTTCGTTGTGGCCCTATGTTGAGGACTACCTATCTATGCTTTGTGGACTGGGATTTCATGCCCACAGCCTCAAGAGATGAGAACCACCGGGCTGCCATCTTTTCCTCTCCGTTGTGTTAATAACGAATGTTTCCCTCCGAGAGAATCAGTTGTGGCCTTGTGTTCCAAAGCAGTTCACAGGGTTGTAAAAGCCATGGACAAAATGATAAAAAAACGCTTTCAGCTGTTGACTCAGTTATTATCAGGGTCTCTTCTGGCAGCCTTTCTTTATTGTTTTCCACTGTACTAATGAACAGGGAAACAGCAACAAAGAAGGACTTTAACCTTTTGATTGTATAAACTCCACAGACCACCAAAGCAGAGGAAAGATTATTTTTTAAATGTAACTAAGATTTATCAGCCAGGGGATTTTTTTTTTGTTTGTTTGTATTGAAGTTGGAAAAAAAAACACAATGCCTTTTCCAGACCTTCAAACTCACCCTTACTTAACCACAATCTCTGACAGCCGTACACACAATCATACACAGAGGGGGGGGGGATAGGGAAGGAAGAGGGAGAGACAGAGGAGGAGGGAGGGAGAGGGGGAGAAGGAGAGAGAGGGGGTAAAGAGAAAGAGAGAGGGAAGGAGGGAGGGAAGGGAGAGGGGGAAGAGGGAGAGAGGAGAAGCAGGAGAAAGAAAGTGAGAGGGAGGGAGAGAGAGGGGAAGAGAGAGAGAGAAGGAAGGAGGGATAGAGGGAGGGAGGAAGAGAGAGGGAGGGGGAGAGAAGGAGAGGGGAAGAGAGAGAGAGAGAAGGAGGGAGGGAGAGGGGAAGAGGGAGAAGGAGAGAGAGGGGGGAAGAAAAAGAGAGATGGAAGGAGGGAGGGAGGGAAGGGAGACGGGGAAGAGGGAGAGAGAGAGGAGAAGCGGGAGAAAGAAAGTGAGAGGGAGGGAGAGAGAGGGGAAGAGAGAGAGAAGGAAGGAGGGATAGAGGGAGGGAGGGGTAGAGGAAAAGAGAGAGAGAGGAGGAAGAGGAAGAGAGAGAGAGAGAAAGGAAGAAAGAAAGAAAGAAAGAGAGGGAGGGAGGGATCGAGGAATATTCTATTCTATTCTAAATATCCATGCGTTATGCCCTATAGATTCTATTCTATTCTATTCTATAAATTTTAAATAAGCTTTTCCTGGGCAACTTTTCTTTAAAATAGAAATTTTCTCTCACTTATAGAAGATGAGATATCATTCCTGAGAAGAGCATTATGATGAAGGTAAACCTTGACAAAGGCGGCAACATAGCTGACCTTTGACATTAAAAGTACAGTATTTAAAAAGGACGATTTATTATTATTTATTTATTATTAAATTTGCATGCTGGCTGACTCCAAATGACTTGGGGCTGTGGGCTGGAGGGGCTATACGGAATAAAATACAGAATGCATCACAAACGTAGTTGTCAGATGTTTAACTGATTGCTAAATGCAATCCATTCTACGCTTTTACCCCAAAGGGTAAGCCACTGAACAATATAACTGAATAACAAAGTTGGAAGGGATCCTGAAGGTCTTCTAGTTCAACCCCCTGCTCAAGCAGGAGATCGTAGACCATTTTGCACCAATGCCTGTCCAATCTCTTCTTAGAAATCTCCAGTGTTGGCAACTTCTGGAGGCAAGCCATCCTGCAATGTGCCAGGTTAAATCGGTTAAAGCTTAACGTGTCGCACAATTGCAAGGATGTAGGCTTAACAGATATTTTGGTGTGAAATCACAGCTCTCAGGATTCTTCCAATATGACATATTTTTTTCCCCAGATGGGATACTAGGGGCTCGGTTGCATGATATTGTTAGGTGTGTATTACATTTCTTTTGTCTATAGATATTTGAGTTGTTGGTTTTTATTTTGTTCTATGTTTCTGGCATGTTTTTATGTCTTGCGAGATAGGGGATGACATAAATTAAATAAAAGATAAATGATGGATGGATGGATATAGATAGATGATCATGATAGATTATAGAGATAGATAGACAGACAGACGGGCAGGCAGACAGATATAGGATAGATAGAAAGATAGATAGATAGATAGATAGATAGATAGATAGATAGATAGATAGATAGATAGATAGATATGGATGGATATAGAGATAAACTATGATAGATAGATATGGAGAGATGATCAGATAGATAAATAGATAGATAGATAGATAGATAGATAGATAGATAGATAGATAGATAGATAGATATGGATGGATATAGAGATAAACTATGATAGATAGATAGATATGGAGAGATGACCAGATAGATAGATAGATAGATAGATAGATAGATAGATAGATAGATAGATAGATAGATATAGATAGGATAGATAGGATAGATGTTACACGAGAGAGAGAAAGATGACATATAATTGATAAATGATTGATGGATGAGAGACAATAGATAGGGGAGATAGATAGATAGATAGATAGATAGATAGATAGATAGATAGATAGATAGATAGATAGATAGATAGATAATGGATGGATGGATATAGAGATAAACTATGATAGATAGAAAGATATATATGGAGAGATGATTAGATAGATAGATAGATAGATAGATAGATAGATAGATAGATAGATAGATAGATAGATAATGGATGGATGGATATAGAGATAAACTATGATAGATAGAAAGATATATATGGAGAGATGATTAGATAGATAGATAGATAGATAGATAGATAGATAGATAGATAGATAGATAGATAGATAGATGATAGCGGATGGATGGATGGATGGATGGATGGATGGATGGATGGATGGGCGAGCGGGCAGGCAGGCAGGCATACAGGTACATACAGGCAGGCAGATATCACAGCTGCATATGCCGTACATTTAAGCCCAATTAGGATCTGATACTTGAATTCAATTAATATTCTCCCCAATACTGTTATCTTCTTAAAGCGTAAGCTGTAGAAAGGATCCCCCTGCCCTGTTCCGTCCTCTTGTTGAGATGGCAAATGCCACAAAAACCTTTTGACACGGAAGGGTTAACTGCTTCAACGAGAAGCAGTGGCCTGCCTGCCTGCCGAAAGAGAGAGAGAGAGAGAGAGAAAGAGCGAAGAAAATTGCAGCCCACACAGGATAGGCAGTCGTCACTTTCATGTAAACAGGAGGTTAAGACCCAGGCTGCGCTTTGCTGGTAATTGTTTACTAAACAATGGAGTGACTCAGTTACTTAGCCATGCTTCACATGTCAGACATGGCTCGACATCCATTCTATCACCCGCATGGCTTCTCTGGAACATGTTAAAGGAATGGCACGTTTCATTTTTTCTCAAGGCCTTTATGGTAACACTCTCAGGGCCTGATGGCTTTGGCTTGGATCCTTTAGGAAATTCAAGGCTTTTTTTGCTTGGGTGAGAGTGAACTCTTTCAGCTCTGTTGCCAACCAGGATTAGCTGATTGTCTCTGGAAATTGACCAGTCTACGTTGAGATCCTCATGATGATAATAAGAATAATAATAATAAAAAGGCAGGAATGATTTGCTCCTTAGGTCCGTGACATTATTTTGAGGCCTTGGTGGCTTACAGACAGACACCTGTAACTACTTGTGAGACTTCCTCACAAGAGCCAAGGTGGCGCAGTGGTTAAATGCAGCACTGCAGGCTACTTCAGCTGACTGCAGTTCTGCAGTTTGGCTGTTCAAATCTCACCGGCTCAGGGTTGACTCAGCCTTCCATCCTTCCGAGGTGGGTAAAATGAGGACCCAGATTGTTGTTGGGGGCAATATGCTGACTCTGTAAACCGCTTAGAGAGGGCTGAAAGCCCTATGAAGCGGTATATAAGTCTAACTGCTATTGCTATTCCTGTTGATGCAGAGAGCATTAACCAACGTTGTACAACAGGAGCATGTGAAATCCTGAGTAGCTTACTCACAAGACCAATTCTCGAAAACAGCTCGTCTGCCTGGAATCCACACTGTACATCGGACATTAATACGATTGAGCGGGTCCAGAGGTACTTCACGAGAAGAGTCCTCCACTCCTCTGCTCACAATAGAATCCCTTGTGCCACCAGGCATGAAATTTTGGGCTTGAACAATCTGGAACTGCGCGTATGATCTAAGCACAGTACACAAAATTGTCTGCTACAACGTCCTACCTGTCAACGGCTTCTTCAGCTTCGACCTCAATAATACACGGGCGAACAATCGATACAAACTCAAGGTAAACAGCTCCAAACTTGATGCAGAAAATACGACTTCAGCAACGCGTGGAATGCTCTACCCGGCTCCCTTGTTACACCCTCAAATTCTCAAAACTTTAACCTTAAGCTGTCTCTACCATGGACCTCGCCCCATTCCTAAGAGGTTGGTAAAGGGGGCATGCATAAGTGTACCAGCGTGCCTAATGTCCCTGTCCTGCTGTCCCCATCTTTTTGTACTCATTTCCTTCGTTTATATACCTGTTTATATTTATACCTGCTATCCTGTACATGTTTGACAAACTAATAAATACAAATATAGAGCTGCAGTTGGAAGTCGCAGCAATAGTTCCTGGTTTTGGATTGAGTTCTGGTTATGTAGAAGGGTTGTTTTTTTAAACTTTCCTGAGTGGAAGTTGTACGTGTTCACATTGACGTCAAAAAAAGCCGACACAGTCCTAGGCTGCATTAACAGAGGGATAATACCAAGACCACATGGTGTTCGTATTATTAGGAATATAATCTAACGGTTGGGTTGGCAATATATAAATCATGTAACAATGCTATACCTGTTTCTTTAAACCATACTGTAAAATGTGATTGGTTGCTGTTTTCCTCAATCGACCATAAGAGGGAGCCAGAACGACTGTTAGCTCTCTGTTCGTTAGATGCTGGGCTGATCTGATCTGAGTGTTTTGGAAGCTGGATGTTAGAAAGTGCCGTGAGCTATAGTAAGTTTTGCAACTGCTAGCAAACTTTGAGTTCTGAAGTGATTATATGATACTGGACTATGTTATTTGGATTATCCCTTAACTGAAAGACATTGATGATTGACTGTCTTATCCGTGTATGACTTGGACTGTTTGATGGACTCTGATACCTCTATTTCCATGAAAGTAAAAGCCTATTTAAACTGTGGTGTCTCTGTATGCTGGTTTGTGTGTTCTCCAACACAACTCTCACAATGCTTCACTGAACGTATTTGCTCTCCCAACGGGGAGCTTACTTAACACTGGTTATGGGCCCAGAGTATACCAGATGTAGCTAAAGAAGAGTTGGTGTTGATACGCAATACCGTATACAGACAGCTGTTTATTGTAGCGATTGTTACTATCCTGGAGAAGATGGCAAGCGATCAAGCAACAAGCAACAGGCCTATTGATGATAACCCGGTTGGATGGAACAAACTATGTTTCCTGGTCTATGAAATGCAGTCTACTCCTGCGTGGGGAAGGTTTACTTAACAAGTATCACTTTATAACACCTTGGTAAGACCACCCTTGGAATACCGCATCCAGTTGTGCTTGTCGGAATATTAAAAAAAGGTATTGAGACTCTAGAAAGAATGCAGAGAAGAACAACAAAAATGATTAGGGATCTGGAGGTTAAAACACATGGCACAGTCACAGGAATTGAGTATATCCAGTTTAATGAAAAGAAAGACTAGGGATAGTATGATAGCAGCGTTCCAATATCTCAGGGGCTGCCACAAAGAAGAGGGGGTCAACCTATTCTCTAAAGCACCTGAAGGCAGGACAAGAAGCAATGGGTGGAAACTAATCACATAGCGAAGCAACCTAGAACTAAGGAGAAGTTTCCTGTGAGTTAGAGCAATTAATCAGTGGAACCACTTGCCTCCAGAAGTTGTGAATTCTCCAACACTGGAAGTTTTAAAGAAGAGATTGGCCAATCATTTGTCTGAAACAGTATAGGGTTTCCTGTTTGAGCAGAGGGTTGGACTAGAAGACCTCCAACGTCCCTCCCAATGCTGTTATTCTGTTATTGGTCCCCTATGCTGGAGACTGAGATTCTGACCGTTTGGTCTTGCTAGCTGAGAACATTGGAAGTTGCAATCTCAACACACTTGGAGTGCACCAAGCATGGAAGATTGGCAGAAGAGGTTCTCCAAAAGCAACAGAGAATATTCGTATCGTACCATCCAGATCTGAAAGCTGGAAGGGCCCCTTAATGATATCTATATACCATAACCTCTTGATTTCTTTTGTTTGCACCCACAGCCTAAACTCTTGAACAAATAACCGTTTCATATAAAAAGAAGACGGGAAGGTACTCTGAAATTTAGAGACTATTGTTGCGTCTTCAATGAGAGTGGATGCTAGCATGTTCTCTGTTTTTTTCTTTCCAAACGCCATCATTTTGCTAAACAAATAATTTCTTCATCACGGTGAAACTATTCACTAAGGCTGCATTACTATTACTATTAGTCTTCTCATCGTTCCTATCACCCATCTCCTCCCACTTATGACTTCATGACTGTAACTTGGTTCTTGTGTCCATACACTTTATATTGATATTGTTTCCTAATTGCTTATTTGTACCTTATGACTATCGTTGCAACTTATGATTCTTGATGAATGTATCTTGAGAGCAAATGCACCAAAGATAAATTCCTTGTGTGTCCAATCACTCTTGGCCAATAAAGAATCCTATCCTATCCTATCTTATCCTATTTCTATTTTATTCATATTCTATTCTATTCTATTCAGTGCAGCATCACATGGCTTAGTGGTGAAATCTGATACACACTTAAGGCAATCCAAGGCGTGATTCGTTACTGATTTGCCAAAAAAAATAAAATGGTCTGAATGCACCCATCTTTTAAATATACCGTTCTAGAGTCCAGAAAAGCAGAGGAATTTTTGGAAGGATAAGGTTGGTCTTAATTACCCCTCCTACCCCTGGCACGTTTCTGAACAAGGACTGCTCGATGTCGCCTGCCATTCAACTATTTCCAACTAACGGCAGAAGGTGACAGACTGACAGCTTGTGAAAGGGATGCCAAAACCCTCCTTTCACTCTACCAGCTTCTAATCTATTGCCCTAGATGGCATAACAAAGAATGCTCTGAGGGGGGAGAAGGGAATGGAATGACACTGCTTTGCAGGCAGGAAGACACAGATCAAGAGGGAAGAAAATCAGTGACACCCTAAATAAAATTAATAGTTCTTTAGCCAGAGGGCAAAAGGTCAAGGTTAAAACCTCTCTGGTAGGGTATTTTATTGCAGCATTACAAATGTTATCTATGCCAACCAGTGGTGGAATTCAATTTTTTTTACTACCGGTTGTGTGGGTGTGGCTTGGTGGGTGTGGCTTGGGCGTGGCTTGGTGGGTGTGGCAGAGGAAGGAGACTGGGACTAAGGGGGGAGAAAATATATTGGGGTCGGGGCCAACTAGAGGTGGTATTTTCTGGTTTTCCGAACTACTCAAAATTTCCGCTACCGGTTTCCCAGAACCGGTCAGAACAGGCTGAATAACACCTCTGATGCCAACTCCATAAAAAACAGATCAACCCCTGCAAAGGAATCACCTAAATGTGTTACAGAATGAGTTGGAAGGGACCTTCGAGGTCTTCTAGTCCAACCCCCTGCTCAGGCAGGAAACCCCATTATCATTTCAAAGAAATAGTTATCCAATCTTTAAAAAAAAACAAAAAAATGTGCGGTGTTTGTCCCGGGATTGCCATTTGCACACTTCACAATCGGCTTCCGACAAACAGAGTCGATAGAGAAAGTGACAATACAAAGTAGTGGTCCCAGTGGCGTCTCGCTTAATAACTCATGGCAATTCACTTAAAAACTCAATGGAAAGGGGCAGGGTAAGTTCATGATGGCCATATGATGTTTTGCTTAGGGATCGCATCGCTTAGTGCCAGAATAGCCAGTCCCAATTGTAGTTGTTCAGCGAGGACTACCTATAAGCAGTGAGAGTAGTTGCTCCCAATTTAAGTGCAACTTTGTTCATTGTAACTTGTGAGTTTTCCTCTGGAGGCACTTGCCTGCCTCACCAACCTGCCTTCCATTGAGGGCCTGTATACTGGACGAGTCAAAAAGAGGGCCGTGAAAATATTTACTGACCCCTCGCATCCAGGACATAAATTGTTTCAACTCCTATCCTCAAAACGACGCTATGTTCTGCACACCAGAACAACTAGACACAAGGACGTTTTTTTCCTGAACGACATCACTCTGCTAAACAAATAATTCCCTCACCACTGTCAAACTATTCACTAAGGCTCCATTACTATTAATCTTCTCATCGTTCCTATCACCCATCTCCTCCCACTTATGATTATATGGCTTTAACTTTGTTACTTGTATCCTAACAATTTATGTTGATATTGATTGTTTCCTGATTGCTTATTTGTACCCCATGACTATCATTAAGTGTTGTACCTTATGATTCTTTACGAATGTATCTTTTTTTGTACACTGAAAGCATATGCACCAAAGAGAAATTCCTTGTGTATCCAATCACACTTGGCCAATAAACAATTCTATCCTATCCTATCCTATCCTATCCTATCCTATCCTATCCTATCCTATCCTATTCTTTTCCAATTCTATTCTAATTTCCTATTCTATTCTATTCTCATTTCCTATTCTGTTCTACTATCATTTCCTATTCTATTCATTTCCTATTCTATCCTAACCATTTCCTATCCATTTCCTATACTATTCTATTCTCATTTCCTATTCTATTCTATTCATTTCCTATTCTATTCTTTTCTCATTTCCTATTTTATTCTATTCTATCCTATCCATTTCCTATTCTATTCTATTTTCTTATTATATTCGATTCATTTCCTATTCTATTCTATTCTCATTTTCTATTCTATTCTATTCTATTCTAATTTCCTATTATATTCTATTCATTTCCTATTATATTCTATTCTATTCTCATTTCCTATTCTATTCTATTCATTTCCTATTATATCCTATCCTATCCATGTCCTATTCTATTCTATTCTATTCTCATTTCCTATTTCATTCTATTCATTTCCTATTCTATTCTATTCTCATTTCCTATTCTATTGTATTCTATTCTAATTTCCTATTATATTGTATTCATTTCCTATTCTATTCTATTCTATTCTCATTTCCTATTCTATTCATTTCCTATTATATCCTATCCTATCCATATCCTATTCTATTATATTCTATTCTAATTTCCTATTATATTCTATTCATTTCCTATTATATTCTATTCATTTACCATTCTATTCTATTCTATTCCATCCTATTCTAAAACTGTTTTAATTACAGTAAAACCATGCTGACGGTCGTTTTTTTTTAGCTTTTCAAAATGCCAAGGCCATTCAGATGTTCCATTAATTCTGGATAAAGATATCTGAATCTGCAGGGAATTTTAAGCAGCCACTGCAACGTCTTTTTCTTTGGTCCTCTCTAAAAACGCCTCCGACATTGGAAGGAAAGGACCGGTAGCCTTCCTTCTGCTTCTATGTATTTTCCTTCTGAGATTTTTTTTTATATTATTTTTTTTTAAGTGTTATTAGTGCCCCAGGGATGGGAGAGGCTAAATAAACAAGCGGAAAAGTGCGCCAATATAGATTGGGAGACTCCCTCCGTTTTTCTTTTTTTTTGAAAAGTTTGCTTTCTGCAAGAAAATAAAGGTGTCTGTTGGAAATCAGGAAAATGAACACACACACACACACACACACACACACACACACACACACAAATCCTCAGTCCCTACCATGCGCGTGGGCATTTACTAGCTGTGAGCAGTGGCAGTGTGACAAATATAGCAAAATCAAAATGCAAGTTACAGTGAATAGGAGGGAGGGGGGGGAGAAAAAAACCTTCCACTGACCATCTGTGAAAACAAGGCATGTAGCCATCAAACGCAGAGGTCGTAAATATGCACAAATGCTAAAAACCAAATGGCATAAAGGAAAGAAAAATAAAACCCAAAAGCAGCACAAAAGGGAGTAAGATTTAAGCTCAAAACAAATCAAAATGTTTAGAGCTGATGAAAAAACACAACCTCGATCTTGGTACTGTATCAACTTGACATCTATTTCCATTTGGTCTGCCCCCTCCTCCCTCTCTCTCCCTCTCTCTCCCTCTCTCTCTCTCTCTCTCTCTCTCTCTCCCTCCCTCCCTCCCTCTCTCTCTCTCTCCTCTCCCTCTCCTCTCTCTTTTCTTTTTCTTTTTTCTTTTAGGGAAAAAGCTACAACACAATGAAAGACGAGGGAAGATCAAAACCACACAACAGCTCTTCAAATAAGCGATTCCTTTTCATGTTAACAAAGCCACGAAAGCTGCTGATTGGACATGCTGAAGAGTTGACATTCAACGTGATGGATGGGTGATGATATAATATCCAACCTTCCTGTTGACGTGTTGTTGTTACAAGCTGTCTGCCACCGTCGATAGCACGAACGTAAAGCAGATCATACACTTTGCCCACCATCTTCTCTACCCAACTGCGGGTCCCACTGCCAGTTCAGATATGACGTGCCAACACAGAGAAACTCAGGGTGGGAAGACATTCCCGTGGGTGGATTCACCAAAAGTTTCTCCCTCCAAAAAGTTTAGAAGGCAAAGAGAAATGTTCTATTCTTGGGTGAAGGGGAAACACCAGGAAGGATTTTGAAGAAAACTTAAGGGACATTAATAAGAGTAGCACAAATTCCTTTAGGCAGGGGGAGAAAAATCACAACTCAGGAGCATGGAGCCAAAGAGACAACTCTTAAGAATGAAATCTGGATGCAAGCAAGAAAGATTTAACAGATTAACAGAGATGAAAGGGACCTTATAGGTCATCTAGTCCAACCCCCCCCCCCCTGCTCAAGCAGGAGATCCTATATCATTTCTGACTAATAGCAGTCCAGT
The DNA here is from genome assembly GCF_051295495.1 of Thamnophis sirtalis. Lineage (NCBI taxonomy): Eukaryota > Metazoa > Chordata > Lepidosauria > Squamata > Natricidae > Thamnophis > Thamnophis sirtalis. The sequence goes on from NW_028261389.1 coordinate 9,081,851, forward strand.
CTCTTCTTGAGAGCTTCCAGTGATGAAGCTCCCACAACTTCCGGTGGCAACTTCTGTTCCATTGGTTGATTGTTCTCACTGTCAGAAAGTTCCTCCTTATTTCTAGGCTGAATCTCTCCTTGGTTGGTTTCCATCCATTATTCCTTGTCTGGCCTTCAGATGTTTTGGGAAATAGCTTGACCCCCCCCCCTTTGTGGCAGCCCCTCAAATATTGGAACACTGCTATCATGACAAGAAACAAAGGATGGAAACTAATCAAAGAGAAAGGGACGTGGCGGCTCAGTGGCTAAGATGCTGAGCTTGTTGATCAGAAAGGTTGGCAGTTCAAATTTCTAGCACTGTGTAACTCCCATTACTTGTCCCAGCTTCGGCCAATCTAGCAGTTCGAAAGCATGTAAAAATGCAAGTAGAAAAATAGGGACCACCAACAATTGGTACAAATGGCTGCAAAACAAGAATAAAATTAATGAAGCCGAAAAACAATATATATAGCTGATAAGGAGGAGGACCTGTGGCTTAATGGCTAAGATGTCTGCCTAAGATGTAATACAGCACAGGTTCGAATCCCAGTAAGGGTATGGCTAGCTGATGAGAGCTAAATAGCTTGAAATAGATCTATACTAGTCTCCCTTTATTTATTTATCAGCACAAATACAACATATATATACATACATACATACATACATACATATATATATATATAGCAAGTTTATATATATAAACTGTGTATAAAGGTGTGCAAATATAGAAGCGAAATATTATATACATGTACAGATATGATGACATAACAATGTTGATATAATGACTGTAATGTGTTGTAAAGGGAAAAAATAATAAAAAATCTGCTAATAAAAAATATCTGCTAATAAAAAAAAGAGACTGTAATATGAAAAGAAAAATAGGGACCATCTTTGGTGGGAAGGTAACAGTGTTCTGTGTGTCTTTGGCGTTTAGTCATGCCAGGGACTTGACCATGGAGATATCTTCGGACAGTGCTGGCTCTTTGGCTATGAAACGGAGATGAGCACCGCCCCCTAGAGTCAGCAACGACTAGCACATATGTGCGAGAGGAACGTTTATCTAATCAAACCGGAAAATATCATCTCTAGATAGCTCCGCCCCCATCTATTTCCTGCCTCCAGAATCCCAGCCGATCAGCCTCACAGCCAATCGGCTGGGTTTTCTTCTGTTACCGGCACAGGAGAACGAAGCTGGAAAGCAGGTTAGTGGGGTGGGGAGGGAATGGAGATTTTACAGTATCCTTCTCCTGGAGTGGGGTAGAAATGGAGATTTTGCAGTATCCTTGCCCTGCCACGCTCACCAAGCCACGCCCACCAAGCCATACCATGCCCACAGAACTTGGTAGTAAAAGTTTTTGAATCCCACCACTGATTTGGAAAGATAATTGAATAATAAAGGACAGGGTTAAAGCATTACTAAATCAGAAAGCAGATTCTGATGGATTTTTCTTTAAAAGGTATAACTTTCTAACAGTAACAACTGTTCCCCTGCAGAGGGTAGAACTAATTATCTGGGGAAACTGTGGAGCCTCTTTCACTGAATGCGAACTCCCATTTCCCAGAGATGCATTAATTTGTTGTAGGATTCAGTGATCCCTTCCAACTTTCTGATGCTATAATTCTAAGTAAGGGTGGCAAAAATGTCACACTTTGCCCAGTCTGAAGTTTTTGCCACCCTTACATGTGGCAAAATGTGTGTGCCCACCCTTTCTTGCCCTCTGCCTGAAACTGTGGAAGCAAGCGCTCGTCCATGCAATTCAATAAGAAAGAGAGAGAGAGAGAAAGAAAAAGAGAAAAGAGAGGAAAAGAAAGAGAAAGAAAGAAAAGAAAAAGAGAGAAAGGAAGAAAAAGAAAACAGAAGAAAGGAAAGAAAGAAAGAAAGAAAGAAGGAAGGAAGGAAGGAAGGAAGGAAGAAAGAAAGAAAGAAAGAAAGAAAGAAAGAAAGAAAGAAAGAAAGAGAAAATTCACCTTGGCACAAATCTAATGCTTGAATGCAAATGCTCTAAAGACAATGTAAGTTCCATGCAAGAAAAATATTGTGCAACCAGATTCCATTCAGCAATTTAACACTTCTTTTTTGCCAGGCATGTTGTATTCCACCTCTGGCAATCTTAGGAAGGGATTTGAGTTTTAAAATATCCTGGGCCAATCGGCTTTGGAGATCAGAAATTCTTGTAAAACCAGGGCTCTTAGCTTGTTTCCCAAGGCTGAATTATTCCCTGTGCTCGGGGAAATTACACAGTTAGCACTGCTCATCCCCATCCATCAGGCAGCTGGAGAGGCATCAAAACATGATAGATGCGGAATTATCACAGGACTGCCACCCGGCATTTGCAACTATCTCAAGAATTGAAATGCCTTTTTTTTTTACATTATTAAACATCTACATTAAGTCAGCATCGCTCACTGTCATTTTAAACCCAGCGCACTCTTTAAAGGGAAAGGAAAAGAGGAGGAAGCATAGAGGCGAAGGAAGTCACCCTTCCTAGAAGACTGAAATGTTGAGAAATATTTAAAAAGGCAGAAATATTATATTTCCTTAAAGGAGAAACGTGTTTTTAAAGGCAGAAAGCAGCTCCTTGCCCCCAGCAGACATTTGGTCTGCATTAAGAAAGACTGCGCCAGCCTTTTGACAAGACAAAAGACCTTGTACCTACAGTTGATGAGGTGACAGGTCCCCATGGACTCGAGCGAGGTAGAATCTCTTCCACCCCATTGTGTCACTCATAACCCAGTGTGAAAAACTGTCGTAAGTCTCTTTTTTTCAGTGTTGCTGTAACTTTGAGTGGTCCCTAAACACACTGTTGAAAGTCGAGGACTACCGTATTTTTCAGACTATAAGATGCACCGGAGTATAAGATGATTTTGCAGAGATCTAATTTTAGAAGAGATCTAAGATTTAATTTTTTGAATTAAAAAAAAAGTTTTTGCACTCTGCATGCCTCCCAAACCCTCTGCACACCTCACTTTTTGTAAAAGAAAAAATAGGGGGGGGGGGCATGCAGACCTTTGGGAGGCTTGTAGAGTGCTCCTGGGGGCCAAAAAATAGCAAAAGCGACCCATTTTTAGCCCGTTTTTTCCCTCCCCAGCCCCCCGGAGCACTCTAGAAGCCTCCTAAAGGCTATGCGTGGCCATTTTGGTGAAGGGGGTGGGGTTTCTGGAAGCAAAATAATGCTGTATTCAGTGTATAAGATGCACCCGGATTTTCACCCTCTTTTTGGAGGGGAAAAGGTGCGACTGATACTCCGAAAAATACGGTACCTGTCTTGATTACAAAAATCCAGCATGATTCCATGCAAACCAGAGGTGGGATTCAGCCAGTTCTCTCCAGTTTGGGTGAACTGGTAGCAGCGGCTACATTTCAGCATTGCACATGTGCAGGAGGCGGTGCGCATGTACAGATGCAGCATGGGCGCTCACATTTGTGAACCGGTAGGGAAGGTAAGTGAATCCCACCGCCGGCGCAAACATCATAAAGAATAAGAAGAATTCAGAATTTAGACGTGCAAAAATCCCAGCTTTGTCTTTGTTTGTCAATTCTAGCTACTGGCTCCATATTGGCGACCTGAAGAAGGGCTGAAAAAGAAATTAAAATAAAAGTCTCTATATTGTTTCATTAAATCATGAAATAATATATAAATAATCTATGCTGATGCCTAATCTGATTTTAGCTATTAGGAAGCGCAAGCCTTAGGGAGCCTCTCCCAATAACTAAAGCTACACACACTGAAGGAGGAATTGAAATAGACAGAATTCAGTTTCCTAATGTGGGTTTTAAAAAAAAACAACCACATTTTTAAACATGCAAACTGCTTGATCTGTAGTCTTTCATCAGGCACTATGTAAAAGTAGATATTTGCAGCTTTAGAAAGGGTAAAGCAACATATCTGTAACATGCCCAAGCTGTATTTCCTCTGGGTGTACTATTGGAGGCAGAGTGACTTTTTTTTTAAAAAAAGTTATTTTTGTTTAGATACAGCCAGCATCAAATTATAATTAATCGGAGGTGACAATTATAAATACAGCCGTGTCCCCAGGTTACCAAGAAACCAGAAAACACAAGTTATTCACTTGTTTCTCGCTTGGACTGAAACGCTTCCAAGAAAAGTAGAGAGATTTTAAAAAATGTCTTATTAAATTAAAATACATTTCAGTCCAAGCTGAATTAATTGTGCCTGTGTATTTAAAATGACAAGACTTCCCTTTCTCCAGCAAATGATCACAAGGAAGCAGCTCCATAAAGCTAAGCGTAATTCTCCATTTCGTTTTTTGCAAAGGATTGATGTTTTAGGGGCTGATCACACAATTCTTACCAGATCATCGTCGTCGTCATCTTTCAACAACCCCCATAATCCCTTGCGACTCTGGGCAACCGAATGGAGCTAGCAGAGTGTTTTAAGGGCCGGATGCCCTTCCTGTCGCCAATGCAGAGGTCTGTTCAGCAAATATATTCTCATTGTGTCCTGAGAGAGAAATATCTGCCTCTTCCCAGGATCAAACTCACAGCCTCCTGATTGTGAGGTGAGAGCGCCAACTCTAGGCCACTGCACTACTCCACCATTCTTACCAGATGACCCCACTGTGTGTGTGTGTGTGTGTGTGTGTGTGTGTGTGTGTGTGTGTGTGTGTGTGTGTGTGTATTCCAACAGAGTCAGGTTTGAGGTTTCTGGAAGCCCTCAAAGACTGTGCTGACCCCTTTTGTGGGGCTTCTTTGTCAAACTGAGTAGGCCTTCAACCTATCCCTTGCCTACATTGAGTTAGATATGTCTTCAGAAGAGTGCTGGTGCTGTCCAGTTGCTGCTTTGGGGCTTTAGGAGACTTTCATTCTATTCTATTCTATTCTATTCTATTCTATTCTATTCTATTCTATTCTATTCTATTATTCTCTTCATCTCTGTTTCTATTCTAATTCTATTCTATTTCTATTCTATTATTCTCTTCATCTCTGTTTCTATTCTAATTCTATTCTATTTCTATTCTAGTCCATATTTTATTTTATTTTCTATTCTATTCCATATTTTCTATTCTATTCTAATTCTATTCTATTCATATCATCTTCATATTCTATTCATTTCTGTTTCTGATTCTATTCTATTCTATTCCATATTTTCTATTCTATTCTATTTATTCTATTCTATTCTATTCTTATTCTCTTCATCTCTGTTTCTATTCTAATTCTATTCTATTCTAATTCTATTGTCTTCCATATTTTCTTTTCTATTCTATTTTATTCTATTCTATTCCATATTTTCTATTCTAATTCTATTCTATTCATATCATCTTCATCTTCTATTCATTTCTGTTTCTGTTTCTATTCCATTCCATATTTTCTGTTCTATTCTATTCTATCTATTCTATTCTATTCTATTCTATTCTATTCTATTCTATTCTATATATTCTAGTCATTTCTGTTTCTGATTCTATTCCATATTTTCTATTCTATTCTATATATTCTAGTCATTTCTGTTTCTGTTTCTGTTTCTATTGTATTCCATATTTTCTATTCTATTCTATTCTTTTTATTCTATTCCATATTTTCTATTCTATTTTCTTCATATTCATTTCTTTTTATCTGTTTCTTTTTCTATTCCATATTTTCTATTCTATTCTCATATATCCTATTCTATTCCATATTTTCTAATTCTATTCCATATTTTCTAATTCTATTCCATATTTTCTAATTCTATTCTTATTCTAATTCTATTCTTATTCTAATTCTATTCTTATTCTAATTCTATTCTTATTCTAATTCTATTCTTATTCTAATTCTATTCTTATTCTAATTCTATTCTTATTCTAATTCTATTCTATTCATATCAGCTTCATATTCTATTCATTTCTGTTTCTGTTTCTATTCTATTCTATTCCATATTTTCTCTTCTCTAAATATTATCATTTCTTTTCATCTGTTTCTCTTTCTAGTCTATTCTATTCCCTATTTTCTATTGTATTCTATTCTATTCCATATATTCTATTCCATTCTATTCCATATTTTCTATTCTATTCTTATTCTAATTCTATTCCATTCTATTCATATCATCTTCATATTCTATTCATTTTTGTTTCTGTTTCTGTTTTTATTCTATTCTAATTCTAATTCTATTCATTTTTTATCCCATCCAGTTCCCTCAGCATTTTTGCTAGGAGGGGGAGGGAAAAAAAAGCTGCCTCTCAGCTTTTCTCCTCTCCTGCCAGAAAAGAGCGCTCGCTAGCCGTCTCCCCGTGGAGGGGAAGGAATGGAAGGGAGGCGCGGAGGCGCTGGGGCCTTGCCAATCAAAGAACGAGAGGCTAAAGTGAACCCAGATGAGGGCCATAGCTCCTGTTACTTAATCAAAAAGGCTGAAAACCGAGTCACCGGGGCCAACACAAAGTCATGTGTTAGAACAACAGCTGATCTGTATTAAAGAAGATTAACTCGCCGTGCCACAGCGGAGGGCCCTGGATTATTTTATGTACTTCCCCTGCTATACAAGCCGTCAGCACAATTATTGCCCTGCGAAGTGAATGACTGATCTGTAACCACAGCTAAACAGCAGGCTGCTCAGGGGCCTGGCCCGCCTCACGAAGATGAATTTTCATAGCATCAAAGCCCCTTTAATGGGCTCCCCTGTTCCCAGGCACAAGGTCCCGGGTTTTTTGGTTTTTTTTGCCAGCACGGAGAACTCAGGATGAAGGCTCCCTGTCCAAAAAGATTTGGCCAGTTGTCACTTGACAATTCCCAAGTAGCATGAGGGAGGAGGAGGAGGAGGAGGAGGAGGAGGGGAAGGGGAGACGGGACAAAGCAAAGGAGAGATAGGTAGACTGGTTTCCGCTTTGGAGGATTAAAATAAAAATCAACGGGAAGGGGGAGAGAGACAGAGAGAGAGAAAGAGAGAGAGCGAGAAAGGGAGACGTACAGATGCTTTCTTAACACAACCAACTGCTCCATCCACCGCCAAATGCAATGCGCTTAACAAATAACAGCAATTTAGCCATGCTTGCAAGGAATAGCTTGAGTCACTTCGCATTAGCATCTAGCTGAGTGTTAAAGTCATTTCTACATGGGGAGCAGGAAAAAAAAAGGGATTTCAGCTCCAAGCAGCCTTTCAAGAATGCTTAAATATTTGAATATAAAATTCCTTTGTGCTCGCCGCGATTTTGCCTTCCATCTGACCCGCCACGTTCTCGGCGCGCAATAATGGCTTTGCCACTGCTTCTGTGTTGCTTTTCTGCGGCTTCTCAATGTTTACTCGTCGTTCCTTTTCTGTGGCACCCCCCACCCCACCATCGCACTTCCCTTCCTCACAACTTCTAAAATTGATCTTATGTAGTGGGTATGATATTTATTATGGCAATCCTTTTTTTTAATCTGAAGTGTTAATACCACTTTATAATGCCTTGGTAAGGCCACACTTGGAATACGGCATCCAGTTTTGGTTGCCATGATGTAGAAAATATGTGGAGACTCTAGAAAGAGTGCAGAGAAGAGCAACAAAGAGGATTAGGGGACTGGAGGCTAAAACATATGAAGAACGGTTGCAGGAACTGGGTATGTCTAGTTTAATGAAAAGAAGGACTAGGGGAAACATGATAGCCGTCTTCCAATATCTCAGGGGATGCCACAAAGAAGAGGGAGTCAAACTATTCTCCAAGGCACCTGACAAGACAAGAAACAATGGGTGGAAACTAATCAAGGAGAAAGAAACTTAGAACTGAGGAGGAATTTCATGACAGTTGGAACAATTAATCAGTGGAACAACTTGCCTCCAGAAGTTGTGAATGCCCCAACACTGGAAGTCTTTAAGAAGACGTTGGATAGCCATTTGTCTGTAGTGGTGTAAGGTTTCCTGCCTAGGCAGGAGGTTGGACTAGAAGACCTCCAAGGTCCCTTCCAACTCTGCTATTGTATTATTTCATTATTGTATAATCTCCAGGGATCCTTTTGGGAAAAATCAATAAGTTTTACTTATTCTACAGCGATGGGTTCCTCTCAAAATTCAGCTCACAGGTAGATGACTATATGGAAACATCACAGATACGAGGGTTATGAGTGACAAAATGGGGACCCCCATGGGATGGAAGAGATGCTGACTCACCTGAGTCCATAGGGAACTCTCACCCTTTCCAAAGGGGCCTTATCAACTACAGGTAGATCCTCGTTCTTTCAGTGATTGTTCAAAGTTACAACAGTGCTGAAAAAAGTGACTCATGGTCATTTTTCACACTTATGACCTCCATGGTCCCGGGATCCAAATTCAGCTGCCTGGCAACTGGCTCATATTTATGACAGTTCCAATGTCCCGGGATCATGTGATCCCTTTTTTGCGACTTTCTAACAAGCAAAGGTGTTGCCACAAAGAAGAGGGAGTCAAACTATTTAATCAGTGGAATAGAAGTTGCCTCCAGAAGTTGTGAATGCCCCAACCCTGGAAGTCTTTAAGAAGATGTTGGATATCCATTTGTCTGAAACGGTATATAGGGTTTCCTGCCTAGGCAGGGGGTTGGACTAGAAGACCTCCGAGGTCCCTTCCAACTCTGCTATTGTATTGTATTGTAAAGTCAATGGGGAAGCCAGATTCACTTTACAACTGTGTTACTAACTGCAGTGACTCACTTTAAAAAGGGGGGCAAGGAAGGTCGTAAAATGGGGCAAAACCAGTGGTGGGTTCCGGATCCTGTTGCAACCGGTACTCTGCAACGGGACCCGGCATCCACCACGTGAACGAGCACAGCCCGCACACAGCAGGTGCATGTTTATGTACCACCTATGACACTCCAGCTGCTCAGTAGAGCAGCTGAGGTGGCACAGTGGTTAGAGTGCAGCACTGCAGGCTACTTCAGCTGACTGCAGTTCAGCAGTTTGGCTGTTCAAATCTCACCGGCTCAAGGTTGACTCAGCCTTCCATCCTTCCGAGGTGGGTAAAATGAGGACCCAGATTGTTGGGGGCAATATGCTGACTCTGTAAACCGCTTAGAGAGGGCTGAAAGCCCTATGAAGCGGTATATAAGTCTAACTGCTATTGCTAACTGCTATTGCTATCCCGCGGGCGCCATACGCTCCGTGGGCATGGAAAGCCCCAGTCGGCTCAAATAGCGGTAAGGAGAGTGGGCGGGCCCTCTGGAGCACCGTACCCGAATGGTACCTGGTGCTCCCAGCAGGCATCGGTACACCCATACTGGGCCGTACCAGTCGTATCCCACCACTGGGCAAAACTCAGCTAACAACCCTCTCGTTTAGCGGCAGAAATCTTGGGCCTACTTGTAGTTGCAAGTTGAGAACTACTTGTATTGACTTAGGATTTCCTTTGATTGTTTAGGAAATAATTTAGAACATCTTCAAGGACAACCTTTCTTCTTCTTAGCAAGGTGGGCAGGATCGTTTCAGGAAATGCTGCTGATTTTAACATATAGCTTTGCACAGCTGTGAACATTTACAAGGCATCAACTGGGTACTTGAGAGACCGCCTACTGCCAATTACCTCCACTAGACCAATAAGATCCCACAGACTAGGCCTCCTCCGAATTCCATCAGCCGCCCAATGTCGACTGGCGACTACCCGGAGGAGAGCCTTCTATGTGACTGCTCCGACCCTCTGGAACGAACTCCCCGTGGAGATTCGTACCCTCACCACCTTCCAGGCCTTCCGCATAGCTCTTAAGACCTGGCTGTTCCGACAGGCCTGGGGCTAAAGACTTGCAGCCCCACTCCGAATGGTATGATTGTTGAGTTTTTTAACTGTGTATGTCTTTATATTTTGTAATTTTGTTGTTTTTCCCCTCCCTTGAATTGTGAGCCGCCCTGAGTCCCCTCAGGGAAAAGGGCGGCATACAAATAAAGTAAATTCAAATTCAAATTCAACTAGCCCTTGGTGACTACTAAGACTTGTGGACTTCAATTCCCAGAATTCCCCATACTTGATAAATAGCCCATTCATCCCATTATCCAGGTTTTTAATATAAAGGTGGACTAATTCTGTCCCTAAGACCGATCTGAAGGACATAACAAATACACCATGCAACCGGTGGTGGGATTCAAAATGTTTTACCACCGGTTCTATGGGTGTGGCTTTGTGGGTGTGGTGTGGCTTTGTGGGCGTGGCAGGGGAAGGATACTGCAAAATCCCATTCCCATCCCACCCCACTAACCTGCTTTCCAGCTCCTTTCTCCTGTTCAGGGCAACAAAAGATCAGCTGGGAGGCAGCAGGGGCGGGGCCAGCCTATTTGCCGGTTCTCCGAACTACTCAAAATTTCCACTACTGGTTCTCCAGAACCTGTCAGAACTGGCTGAATACCACCTTTGCCTCCAACTCAATGTCTACAACCAATAACGCTGATTCTCTGAACGTGGTTACCTAGCCAGTTGTAGACTGTACCATCCAAACAAAATCCCTCAATTTTATCAAAGAGAAAAATATCGCTAACAGAAGTGAAGAATTTATTTCTAGTGTTTGGCAGAACTAATCTTCCAACAGATGTTCAATGGAATTTATAAATAAGTACACAAATCTGCAGGAAAACCAGGATAGATGTGGCTAAAAAGATAGCGGAAAGGATGGAAATAATCTTCTAATGGTCAAAATTTATACCTGGGGAGAAAATCAGAAACAAAAGATTTGCAGTTACTTTTGATCTCTCATAGCATTTGGAACCTTGTTCACCTGAATGATTTGCTATACAGATAGTCCTTGATTTATGACTACAATCAAATCCAAAATTTCCATTTCTAAGCAAGATAGTTGTTAACTAAGTTTTGTCCCATTTTACAACCTTTCTTGCCACAGTTGTTAACAGAATCACTGCAATTGTTAAGTTAGTAGCGTGGTTCAATCTATCTATTTCTCTCTCTCCCCTCTCTCCTATCTATCTATCTATCTATCTATCTATCTATCTATCTATCTATCTATCTATCTATCTATCTATCTATCTATCTATCACCTATCTACCTATCTACCTATCTACCTATCTACCTATCTACCTATCTACCTATCTACCTACCTACCTACCATGTTTTCCCAAAAATAAGATAGGCTCTTATTTTCTTTTGACCCTGAAATAAGCTTGGCTTTATTTTTGGGAGGTCTTATTATTTCTGAGGTGCAGGATGCGGCGAGCATGATCACCTCATGGCTGCTGTTGCGTTGCAATATTTTCGGGGAGGGACTATTTTAGCGCATGAGCTCAAAAACCCGATTGAGCTTATTATTCGGGGAGGGGTTATTTTCAGGGAAACGGTCTATCATCTATCTATCTATCTATCTATCTATCTATCTATCTATCTATCTATCTATCTATCTCTATCTATCTCTATCTATCTATCTATCTATCTATCTATCATCTATCTATCATCTATCTATCTATCTATCATCTATCTATCTATCTATCTATCTATCATCTATCTATCTCTATCTTCTATCTATCTATCTATCTATCTATCTATCTATCTATCTATCTATCTATCTTCTATCTATATCTATCTATCTATCTATCTATCTATCATCTATCTATCATCTATCTATCTATCTATCTATCTATCTATCTATCTATCTATCTATCTATCTATCTATCTATCTATCTATCTATCTATCTAAGATGGGAGCCAGTTATACCTAAAAAATACCGACAGTTGCGTCTCTCACAAACTGGACCCTTAAAACACAACTCTGCCATTTTACAGTTAGAATATTTTCAGGATCATTTTCCTTTGTTCCTGGGTGACAGACCTCCATTTTCAATGTTATGAAAGTGGCAGCAATAAGTCTATTCACATGCTCAGCAAGGGGCAGAAAAAGCCATCGCTCGGAAACTTCACAAAAGAGCCTCAGGGGAAAATAACATACAGACACACAGATCTGGTCTCACTGTGGAGAAGAGAAGAGAATTATAATTTCATTGGGATCTGCTTGGACTCCAGTCCTTGCTTCCTGTTGTAGCCCATAATCTTCAGTAGGCAAACGTCTACTGAAGATTATGGCTACAGTTCAACGCAGGTAGTCCTCGACTTATGACCACAATTGAGCCCAAAATTTCTGTTGCTAAGTGAGTTTTGTCCAATTTTGCTTCTTGCCATAGTTCGTAAGTGAATCATGGCACCTGTTAAGTTAGTAACTTGGTTGCTAAGTGAATCTGGCTTCCTCACTGACTTTGCTTGCCAGAAGGTCGTAAAATGGGGATTATATGACCCAGGGACACTGCAACCATCATAATTATGTGTCAGTTGCCCAGCGTCAGAATTTTGATCACATGACCATGGGGAGGCAACGATGGTCGTAAGTGTGAAGAACAGTCATAAGTCACTTTTTTTCAGTGCTGTTGTCACAACTAACCACAAACTGTCATAAGTCGAGGACTGCCTGTAATAAAGGACCATATCTTCTCCAGCTTAGATCATGTATTATTATTATTGTTTTAGTTCAATTGATAATATTAGATCAACTTTCATTTAAACAGACTTGGCATTTCATGAGGATCAGTTGGCCAGTATGAAAAACCAAATGCCCAATTGCTATAGAAATTGGGTTAGATCTAAATCTTTAATAAATAAATAATAAATAAATAATAAACCCAACCAGTCTTACCCAGCAGAATGCAGAAAAGGCACAGGTAGGATTAACACCAGGCAGTAAACAATATCTTGAACCAAGAAACTACCAAGGTAAAGGTAAAGGTTCCCCTCGCACATGCGTGCTAGTCATTCCCGACTCTAGGGGGCAGTGCTCATCTCCGTTTGAAAACAGAAGAGCCAATGCTGTTTGAAGACATGTCTGTGGTCATGTGGCTGGCATGACTAAATGCCGAAGGCACATGGAACGCTGCTACCTTCCCACCAAAGTGGTCCCTATTTTTCTACTTGAATATTTACATGCTATCGAACTGCTAGGTTGGCAGAAGCTGGGACAAGTAATGGGAGCTCACTCGGTTATGCAGCGCTAGGGATTTGAACCGCTGAAGTGCCAACCTTCTGATTGACAAGCTCAGCGTCTTAGCCACTGAGCCACCACTCAGTGAGCCACCTACTCACTTAAACAATAGCCTAAACAAGAAACCAGGAACACTGGTGCCAATACTGACAGGGCAAGCCACTTGTATATAAAAAGACAGCAAACCCTACTCCCATCTTATACTGATGATATTACCTAGTTGGGTAATGAAACGTCTGCAAGAAAACATCCAAGCTCAGAGAGCACCAAGGACCTCACAGTTCAACTCTGAGCTATAAATACTCTCCCTTACAGGATTAAAACGTCCGGAAGATATTTAAAACCGTATTCTACGTTTGTTTTATCACGCTCGCGTGACTTCCTTCCACACAAAAATTTCCCCTTTGTGGTGTCACTATCACCACATGAGGTAGGTTAGGCCAGAAATTATGGCCAGCCCAAGGTCGCTTGATGAGGTCTCGTAAGTAACTGGGGATTTGAAATTAGGTGGGCTAGGAAGAAGCCTGGCATTGTAACTTGTACACACCACATGGATTCTGAAATTGAAGAGAAGGGAAAGTAATTACGTGGCCTGCTTCTGATTACAATTAGCATGCCTGCTCCAGTCACTGGTTCCCCAGCCAAGGAACTGTGATTTGTGTATTAGTCTATCTCTCTGGGAATGATAAGACCGGCCATTAAAAGCGCAAATCAGAACTGAGAACCTAGGAAGATCCCTGCTGAATCAATCAAGCATCAGTTAAGCCCAGAAGCTCCTTCTCAAAGTTAACTAGAGAGAGAGACAAGAGAAATCTGCAAGCAACCCGTGAACCAGTGGCAAGTTCAGCCCGGTTCGGCCGAACCAGTAGCAGCTTGGCGGCCTGGGTCACTGGAACCGGCAGTGACCCAGGTCTGCCACTCCCCTGATCCGGTTAGCCTACTTCTCTAAGGTGCCGCCATCTTGTTTTTTGCTTCTGTGCATGTGCAGAGCAATTTTTGTTGTACTGCACATGCGCGCACAGGACACAACAAGTGCGTACCCTGAGTGTCCCTGAGCGAACTGACCGTAGTCTCCGCCGGAACCCACCCCTGTCGGGAACATTGTCCCACCGTGACTCCAGGCAAGGAAAATTTGGTGCTATGGTGCAATACAGGTAGTCCTCGCCTTACGACCACAATTGAGCCCAACGTTTCTGTTGCTAAGTGAGTTTTTCCCGTGTTACAACTTTTCTTGTTAAGTGAATCACTGCAGTTGTTAAATTAGGAACACGGGTGTTAAGTGAGTCTTTCCCGTGGACTTCGCTGCTCGGACGTTCGCAAAAGGGGATCGAATGATTACGTTTGCACTGCAACCGTCGTAAATATGAGTCAATCACCAAGTGTCTGACCATGGAGAGGTTGCAATGGTTATAAATTTGAAATATGGTCGTAAGTCACTTTTTTCAGTGCAGCTGTAAGCTCAACGGTTGTAAGCTGATATTTATCAATATTTACCGTATTTTTCAGAGTAAAAGACACAATGGAGTATAAGACGCACCAAGGTTTTGAAGAGGCAAATTTTTAAAAAAAGTTTTTGCACTCTGAAGACCTCCCCAAAATGGCCCGTTTTTTGCAAAAACGGGCCTGTTTTTTTTCGCAAAAAAGGGCATGCATAGCCTTTAGGAGTCTTTAGTCTTGGTTTTGTAAGCCGCCCGGAGTCCTGCGGGATTGGACGGCATATAAATTTATTAAATTACAATTACAAATTACAATTTATAGAGTGCTCTTGGAGGCTAGTTTTTTTTTTTGTTGCAAAATTGAGCAAAAAGTGACCAGTTTTTCGCTCATTTCTGCCCTCCCCAGACCCCCCCCACCTCCTAAAGGCTATGCACGGCCATTTTGGTGAAGGGGGCGGGGTTTCGGGAGGCAAAAAAATGCTGTATTCAGCATATAAGACGCACCCAGATTTTCAGCCTCTTTTCTGAGGGAAAAAGGTGCATCTTATACTCCGAAAAATACAGCAGTTTCAGAAGGGAAGAGGGAAAAGGATTGGCATCAGGCGGGGAAGGAATGAAAACGTTTCCTTTCCTGCCGTAGGTTGGTTGGGAAAAAAAAACATTCCCAGAAATCATTCCCAACTAGCTTTGTTCCTGTAAGCTTTTGGTTTCTGGCTCAAACTAGAGCCGAGAAGAAACTGCCATTAATCAGGGTAGATCTGAATCAGAAAAGGTACTTATTTTCCCTTTTAGATGTCCCACACCAACCTGGCAGCTGCTATTAAACTGTATAAACTAGACATGTTATCTGTAGCGTAAACCATTTCTGCTTTGACCCAAAGCCTCTTGTGTTCAAATAACAACTCCAGCTTATCAGTGTATAGACAGTATTGCAGATTATTGCCAAGAACACTGACTATTGTAGCTCCCATCGCTGGCTACTCAATAGTTCTTGCCAGGGAATGCGGTGGGCACGAAAGCGACTTGCATATTGTTTATAATCCTGATTGTTTAATTGAAGGTGAGTCAATAGGCCCAGGCCTTTTCTAAGTTTCCTAGACATCCAATTAATCTTGGACGCGCAAACTAAATATTAGGGTCTAAGCCCTCCAGACCTGCAATTTGTAAAGTTGTAATCTTGCCTCATTATTACCACAATTGCTGCTGCTACTGCGGCTACCACTGCGCTTATTCCTAAGATTATTGATGATATCAGCACTATCCAAGCACCGTTTCTACGGGTGTTGCTCTAATTAACACAGTCATTAATTCCCCTTGTTATTCTTTCGATGAACTGATCAGTGGGGAATTTTGGAGAAAGGGACAGGGAAAAACAAACAAACAAATGTATTTTCTCTTTGATTTCTGCCTTGGATATCCAGGTAGGGAAACTGTTATATCTCAAGGCACCTCCCCTTCCAAGCTACTTCATCATTGCTTTCATACAACACACTAAATCCAGATTAATTTAACTAAACTGGGAGCTCGCAGGAGAAATGATTTTAAATTAAACATGACGAACTGGGCATGTCTACTCTAATGAAGAGAAAGCCTAGAGGTGACATGATAGCAGCCTTCCATTAAGAAGAGCGAGGTCAATCTAATTTCCAAAGCACCAGAAGGCAGGACAAGAAGCAATGGGTGGAAACTAATCAAGGAGAGGAGCAACCTGGAATTAAGGAGTAATTTCCTAACGGTGAGAACCGTTAATCAGTTAAAGAGCTTGCCTCGGGAAGTTCTGAGTGCTCCAGGTTGTGGAAGGACTTGCCTACTGGAGTTGTGGGTGCGCCATCACTGGAAAGGTTTTAAGAAGGGATTGGACAGCCATTTGTCTGGAATAGTATAGGGTCTCCTGCTTGAGCACAGGGTTGGACTAGAAGACCTCCAGGGTCCCTTCCATCCCCATTATTCTATGTTTTGTGAGTTGCGACCTTCCAAGTCACAAGCAACTTAGAGTGGTAATGATCACTTTTTATATATATTTTTAACGTCATTGCATTTAAAGAAGTACTCTTAAATGTTGTCCATCCTTCCGAGGTCGGTAAATTAAGGAGCTAGATTGTTTTGAGGCAATATGTTGACTCTGTGGTTTCACTTAGAGAGGGCTGTAAAGCACTGGGAAGTGATATAGAAATCTAAGCACTATTGCTGTTGTCAAAATGCACACTAGGATTTATCTTTGTATCTTATATCAGTAGATCTTAAATCCATTTTTCTATATCCTGCACGCCTGAATGCAGAAAACCTCATTTTCTGTATCATCGTTTCAGGTATCTGAAGAGGGTTATCCCGTTTCTGCATTGCAATGCAGCGCCCAGGATCCACTTTGATAGTGTGTGTGTGGGGGGGTGGTGGTGGTGGTAATTTAACAACTGGTTTGCCCAGAATCAGGTTGGCCATGGCGGGAGGTTGGTCCTGCGTGTGAAGCACAGCTGGAGGATGGAGATGGGCCACACCTCCCACGATGGCCAAGTTGACCCTGAGAGAACCGCTTGTTAAATTATTCGAATCCCACCACTGGTTAAAGTAGAGGCTCTTAGCTGATAACTGTGTGAATGTGGAGATATGCAGAACCCAGCCCATCTGCTGATATGTTGGCTATAACCACAAAAATATGTACCAATAATGACTTAACATATTTTTTTCAGAGTATAAGATGCACCAGAGTATAAGACGCACCAAGATTTTGAAGAGGCAATTTTTAAAAAAAAGTTTTTACGCTCTGCTGACCTCCCAAAAACGGCCCATTTTAGATGAAAACGGGCCCATTTTTGTCAAAAAAAGGCATGCAGAGCCTTTAGGAGGCTTGTAGAGTGCTCCTGGGACGTGGGGTGGGGGCCAAAAATGAGCAAAAAAGGCCCATTTCCCCACTCATTTCTGCCCTCCCCAGCCCCCAGGATCATACTGGAAGCCTCCTAAAGGCTATACACAGCCATTTGGTGAAGGGGGCAAGATTTTAGGAGGCCAAAAATGCTGTATTCCGTGTATAAGATGCACCCAGATTTTCAGCCTCTTTTTTGAGGGAAAAAGGTGCGTCTTATACTCTGAAAAATATGGTATTTTTGGCCAACAACAAAGCCAAGCGGGTGGCAGTTTAAAGTTTGATCTAGATATGGAAGAAGAAGTTGCATAAAAGACAACATGGACCCAGAAACGCAGAGAGAAAGACATCAATTGCTATCCTTAAATCTGTCTCCAGGTCAATAAGACCAAGATTGTATTATACCACCATAATATTTAACTACAGCTATTGAAAACTTTTTGGTTCTCTCGTCCCCCGCTCCCCTCCCCGCACTTCAAAAGTCGAAGCTGAACTTGGAGTGAAGAGCACAACATCACAACCAGAGCTCAAGGAGGGCCTCGGATACTCACCTTATCTGTCCTGCAGTTGTTTAAACCCAAATTGTTTGCAACCGCAACCTTTCCATCCAGCACCTGCTGTTCTCGCCGAAGCTGTTCTTTCATCTGCCGAGCTTCCTGAATCGCCTTGGTAACAGCATCGTGATCATTTAAGTAACCTGATGATGTGATGGAGGAGAGGATATCTGGGAAGAAGAGAGAAGGCAAAAAGAGGGCATAAACAGAAATATGATGATCGTCAAAACATTCAAATGTTTTCTCTAGCTGTATATGATATGGGTGCCCTGAAAATTACGAGAGGTCAATCTCCTTGCTTAATTTATTTTAACACGAAAACATTGACACCAAAGAGAGAACGGATGACCGATTGGTACAACAAGGATGGAATTATCTACTCCCGTGTTTCTCAAGGTTGACAACTTTTGAGACGTGTGGACTTTCATTCCCAGAAACGGAAAATCACGATTGTTGGGGGGCAACGTGACTTCTTTGTCACCCACTCCCAAAGGACCCAGTCCTCTACTTCAACCTAACGCCATCGGAGGAATGCCATGTGGGGTGGTTTAAAGGGCAGGGATAGATGAGTAGGGGGTATTGAAGCACCCCTGTGGTTTGCAAGTATGGGTGGGTTGCCATGTGCCTGAATTTTGATAAAGTGACCTTGAGTGGGGAGGTCCCTGCAATGGTAGCAATTTCAGGGTCTGGGCACACATTCAGTCCAGAGGTGGTATTCAGCCGGTTCGGATCGGTTTGCTCAAACTGGTAGTGGAAATCGTGGGTGGGTCTGCCCACCTGCCCCGGTTCTATGCCGTCCTATTTAGGCACGTTTTTCAGGTCGAGCGCATATGCGGAAGTTGCGTGCGTGAGCAAAGTGCATGTGTGGAAGGCTGGGCACATGCGCCGGCAATGCGTGCGTGAGCAAAGTGCATGTGTGTAACTTCAAATGGTTGTTGAACAAATGATTATTAGCTGGGAACTATCTCTAAGTCCTTTGAGCAAGAAGGCAAGATTCAACACAGCATGGACACAGCACTAAATTAAATAAAATACATTCTGGAAATACATTTCCCTGAATGCATGGGGAAAGGTTTATTAATTTTGTCTGTGCAGCAGAGGAAGCATGAGATTAAAATATGTGACAATATTCCCTTAAACCTCAGAAATTAATTAATGAAGCGGTCGTCCCGAAGGTGCTTTTTCAAAAGGCAAATGGACTTTGTTTTTCCTTGAAGATGTTTCGCTTCTCATCCAAGAAGCTTCCTTCAGTTCTGAATGAATGGTGGACAGAGGGAGAGGGATACCTCACCATCTATCTCCTGTTTGTAACACAGTCCATTCAAGTAGTTCCAAGAAGGTTCTACACCCATTTACACTATTAAAGAGATCCTGGCGGTGCAATTAAACCTCCAAATGGCCTCAACAGCTCTCAGAAAGAATACTAACAACCAGATGACTGCTAGGAATATACATCCTTCCATCCTCCACCATTCAGTCAGAACTGAAGAAGCTTCTTGGATGAGAAGTGAAATGTCTTCAAGAGAAAAAAATACAAGAAGTCCAGTTCCCTTTTGAAAAAAGCACCTTTGGGATCACTGTGATCTGGATCAGGGGTCACCAACCTTTCAGACCTCAAGGGACCACTAAATTCCTAATTTTAAATTCCGCGAATCACTAATATGATCTGCCTAATGACTGACTCGGTGGGCGTGGCTAGGTGGTCATGTGACTGGGTGGCGTGGCCAACTCAATGTCACTCACATCAAGGGGCACTTCTACTCGCCCCTCCCCTCCCAGCCACCTGAGTTCCTCAGGGTCCCAACAGAGAGTAGTTGTTGAAGCTAAGCAGCCACCCTGGGAAAGAGTTGGCAAAAGAGCTGAGTTCAAATTGGATATGACCGAGAAGGAGGTTCAGCAGAAGCACCTCACTGAGGACTACAAGCATAGGCTTTCCAAGCAGAGAGAAGGCGTGCGGGAGTGCAGGGCCAGGTGCCAGCATCTGGAGGCTCAGCACGCGGAGATGGCCAGCCAGTTCCAGGCCATGATGCAGTCCCACTGGAACGAGGCCCTCCGGCTCTTCGCCATCAGCGGCGCTTCCTCCAGCCTTCACCCAAAGCCCCACACCAGGAGGTTGAAGCAGACCCCAAGTTGGAATTTCTGCCCCCCTCTGACCCGCACAAAAAGACCCTGAAGGGGAAGACTCTCTGCAACAACGCAAACGTTCATTGCACGTATCTGACCCAGGGGCTGTAGTTTGAGAGCCCCCGATTGAGTGCAATATAAAAAATTCAAATATTTTTTCTGCAGACCACCAAAATTTTCTCGCAGACCATCAGTTGGTGACCGCTGATCTGGAGGACTGAGAATCTTCCCAGACATTAATGAAGTGGTGATCCTCAGCTAGTAGATGAGCATGTGTGCACACACCCAGTGAAAAGCAGTCCTCACCACCCACACCATGTGCGCCTCAGTTAATTCAAGGAGCCAAGAGAGTTTAAACTCGATCCTCAGTTTGCTAAGGCTTGGCATAATGTTCCTTTCATGCAATTCACACCTGTACGCTCACACCTTTCTCTCTCCCCCCCCCCACACCCACAAGGCCCCACATGCTGAGTTATAGTTTTTGCCAGAGCTGAAATGCTTTGCTTTCCACCTGTTACAAAATGCTTGATTCAAAATGCTCTTTTGTTTCAAATCTATCCCTTGGGGTGTTTCATTCCCCTTGACTATATCCATAGATATATATGAGCATTTCTGCATGTGTGCGCTAAGGATAAAAACCTCACCCTCCAAGATCGGTTTATGTGCGACGTGCGTTGGAAGTGAAGACTGCCCATCGCAATCTCCGTTTTTTTTCTTCTTATCCTTTGAAAACTAGAACGTCTTCTTCCTTTCTTTTCTCTCTCTCTCTCTCTCTCTCTATTTTTACTCCCCCTTTTTTTTAAAGCCCTGGAAAAAAAAAAACTGTAATATGAAATTGACCGGAAAAGAGGCTTCTGTTTGTGACATGAGGCTAAATCTAACCAGATCCATTGGTGAATTGTAACAGATGGTGGGGCTGTAAGACAGAAGGCTGCCTCTAATCACAGGGAAAATGACCGGCTTGCCTCAACATGTTTTATAGATTCCAGCAAACTTTACGCCCTAATCCATTTTTAGAACAAAAAACATCTGGGCTATAAATCCTCTAATCTGCCAAAACATGCTATTAAATCCCATGATTTGTTGAAAAACACCAAGATTAAAGAAAGGAAATATAAAATGGCTAACTGCCGTGTTAGGGAAGTGTTATTAATACTCTTTTTTCTTTTGTCTCAATTATGAATGTTCTGTTCCTAAAGAGCCTTGTCTAATCATGTCAGATTACACATCCTGGTTGTATTGCTCGGGCCTTCTATCTGATCCGCCGCTTGCCAAAGAATGCGCAACACGGACTCCTCGCACACCGCTCTGAAACCTGGCAGGGAGGAGAGAGAGAGGGGAACCGGTGTCAGATTGGTTCAGACTAACCCCGCTAGAATCTTTGGAGCGCTGCCACCATGTGTGCAGGAGTGGTGTGTTTTTTTTTTTTTTAATCTTCCCCCTAAAATGCTTTTTAAAAAAATCGTTTTGGAAGGCAAGAGAGCTGGCAGTTCTAGCTTGCTTTAGAAACAGAAACTGAGGATTGGGAGAACTTTCCAATTTTGTGCAGGAAAAGGAAGCCGTTTGCAGATCCTTTTACGCCTTAAGGAGAATGAGATGTAAGATCATCATTTGGCCTGGGATCTGCAGATAAAGCAGGCAATCCTACTCCTCTTTGCAGGCTTACCCTTCTTTTGACAACAATGCAAAATTAAACCTTTGGATTGCAATGCGCCAGTTTAGCCTGTTCCCAGAAAAGCTAGTTTTCTGTTCTACTTAGACGCCATGTGCGAATAGGCAGCAATATAAATTTCCTAAAATAAATAAAAATGAAAAAAAAAAATAGACCAAGGATGAGCAGATTAATATAGGTCTACTCTCTTCATTGATTCCCAGGGACTGAACAATCTCACATGAAAAAAGTGTACTTATTTTATTTATTTATTATGTATTAGATTTTTAGGCCAAGGTAAAAGTTCCCCTTGCACATATGTGCTATTCCCCTTGTATTCCCCTTGTATATGTGTGTGTGTGTGTGTGTGTATGTATATTCTCCTTCCCATTCTCCCCACAACAACAACCCTGTGGTGTGAGCCAGGCTGAGAGTCAGTGACTGGCCCAACATCATCCAGGTAACTTTGATGCCTAAAGTGGGACTAGAACTCACTGTCTACTGGTCATCCATTCAGACCCCATCTTCTAATTGATGAGTTGTCTACCCACAATCAATTTAATAATAGTTGAGGGAAAGCAGAGACATACAGTCAGTTTTCTCATCAGCATCAGATGTTCTGGTTGCATTCACAGAAAGCTTCACTTAGTGATGGCAGTAACCCATTTTCTGCATTGATAGAACGAACACAGACACACACAGAAACACACACGCACAACTATGCAAAAAGAGAAACACAAATATGACTAACCACTGTTGATCAAACTTTGCATGTCATGCACAGGGGTGGGATTGGAAAATTTTAGCAACTGGTTCTCTGCCTGGTTGCTGGGTGTGGGTGGGTGTGGCTTACTCAGCCTCCTGCACTAAGGTGGGGGAGTGTTTTTGCCCTCTCCAGGCTCTTGAGGCTTTTTCAAGCCTCCGGGAGGGCAAAAACAGCCTTTCCTGGGCTCCGGAGGCCCTCCGGAGCCCGTTGACAGACTTCTGGAATTTCCAGGAGGCCCGTTTCTGGCCCTCCCCAGGCTCCAGAGGCATTCCTCAATCCTCCAGGAGGGTGAAAACGGCCTCCACCGGGCTCCGGAGATCCTCTGGAGGGTGGGAAGGGCCCTATTTCCGGACTTCCAAAAGCCCCATTTTTCGCCATCCCAGAGCCTCTGTGCGGGCCCTGTTACCTGGCATCCAAACCGGGCCGCGTGGAGACTCCTGGGAGGGGCGGAGCGGAGTAGGCATGGCCAGCCAGTCCTATCAACTACTGTTTCGGCGAACCAGTTGCAAAATTAGCATAAGTGACTTATGACCATTTTTCATACTTATAACCGTTGCGGTATCCCCCTGGTGATGTGAGCAAAATCTGAAGGTTTGGCAACTGCTTCGTATTTATGATATTTATATGATATTTTTTATTTTTTATTATTATTTATTTATTTATTTATTTATTATTTATTTATTTATTTATTAGTTTTGTATGCCGCCCACTCTCGGAAGACTCCGGGCGGCTTACAATAAAAAAGGGAGGGGAAATATAAAAACAGTAAACAAAAAGTTTAAAATTGCAACAACATCCACAACTTGGAATGGGGCTGGACAATTCAACAGCCCCAGGCCTGCTGGAACAGCCAGGTCTTCGTTGCTTTACGGAAGGCTGGAAGGGTAGTGAGGGTACGGATCTCAACGGGGAGATCGTTCCAGAGGGCCGGAGCAGCTACAGAGAAAGCCCTCCCCCAGGGGGTCACCAGTCGACACTGACCGGCCGATGGAATCCGGAGGAGGCCTAGTCTGTGCGATCTAATCGGTCTGTGGGAGGTAATTGGCAGGAGGCGGTCTCTCAGGTATTTATGATGGTCGCGGTGTCCCCGGGTCATGGGATCACCTTTTGTGATCTTCTGACAAGGGAAGTCAATGGGAGAAACCAGATTCACTTAACAACGATGTTGCTAACTGAACAACTGCAGTGATTCACTCAACAACTGTGGCAAAAAAGGTCGTAAAATGGAGCAAAATCCCCTTAACAACTTTCTGTTCTTGCTCAGGAACAGAAAGTTTGAGCTCAATAATGGTCGTAAGTCTAGGACTGTGTTGTGGCTTGCCAGCAGCCAGCAAAGCTGGCAGCAGAGTCGGACAGTGAGGACGTTAGGGAGGAACATGGGCCAGTCCTGGAGTCTGGGGAAGGCTCTGATGAGGGCTCTGTGTTGGAGGCAGAGAGGGGGCCAGAGCCGTATGCCAGTTATCAGCTGCCTTCAGAGTCAGACATCAGTGAGGCAGACGAACAGCTGGAGCCTGTTCCCTGTGTGCACATGCGCACAGTTGCCAGACGAAGCGAACAGCTAAAGAACAGGGGTCGACTTGGGAGTAAGGCCACAGGTGGAAGATGAACGGCCCCTCCCAGAGGGAATAAAAGAGGAACAAAAGGGGAGTAGAGTCTGCAAGAGACAATTAGTTCAATGAATTGGCTCGTGACTCTCCGAGACTCCTTGCCAAGTTTTACAGTTACCGGCACATCAGCCAGATAAGGTCTATGACTATAAATCATCCTTTGAAAGACTTTGCGGGATGTTGATGAGCAGAATTAATAAAAGGGTTTTTTGTCGGGACACGGAGTTTGCTTCATGCTCTTAGGAAGCCTAGGTCAGAACAGACTACCTGTATCTACAAGTAGCTAGTATTGGTCAAGAGCAGCGGGCAAAGAATCTGACTTCTATCATCAGCTGTTAACCTTAATCCCAAAGTAGCTACCAGTAAGGAGGAAGTGTCAGTATGGACGGAGAGGAAGTGTGCAGGCTCCGTTATCCTAGGCAGCACACACCATGATCCATTCTATCACCCCAAAAAGTCCTTTTCTATATCTGTCTTATAAAGATATATGGTGATGAAGTCTATGTCATTAACAATAACTTAAGTATGTTATCTTTTGGGCCACAGTTTCCCCGCGGTTTATTAATGGTATAACACATTAATTCTCCTTGCAAGAGTGACCTTTACAACTCCAGTCATCCTCACAGCTTTTACCCAATTACATTATCACTCATTACAGGTACAGCCTTTTCAAAATCTGCATTTTGGGGAAAGGGGAGGATGAAAATGGCAAGGATTCCAAATGTCGGCTGGGGGATGGGGGGGGAGGGGGTCGGGAACAGTCCAGGAAGTTGGAAAGGAGAAAATGGTATCCAGAAAATTACGAAGCTGCTTAGAGCGCTGTGGGTGTGGAAGATCCAGGTGGGCCTTGCCATTCATTCGTGGAAGCCAGGGGAATCAGGAGCTAGTGGCCTTGATGACAGTGAGGCTTTCCTTTGGGGGCCATTTTGTGGGAGACTAGAGGTCTACCTTGAGTAGATGGTTGGTCACTGTTGGAACTAGATTCTTCATCTACATGGGCCAGGGGCAGTGATAGGATTCAATTTTTTTTTACTACCGGTTCTGTGGGCATGGCTTGGTGGGTGTGATGTGGCTCGGTGGGCGTGGCAGGGGAAGGATACTGCAAAACCCCCATTCCCTCCCCACCCCACTAATCTGCTTTCCAGCTCCATTCTCCTGTGCAGGGCAACTAAAGAAGACCCAGCAGATCAACTGGGACTCAGGAGGCAGCAAATAGATAGGGCGGGGCCAGCCAAAGGTGGTATTTGCTGGTTCTCCGAACTACTCAAAATTTCCACTACCAGTTTGCCAGAACTGGTCAGAACCGGCTGAATATCACCTCTGGTCAGGGAGTAAGACTGGCTTATGTTCTTATCCTTTAGAGCAAGAGTGTCAAATTCAATTTCATTGAGGGCCACATCAGGATTGTGCCATAAGTGGGGGAGTGCAGGCGTGCCGCACCCTTAATGCAATACGCTCCCCCCAATTTTTTGCCCGCTTATTTTGCCCTCCCCAGGCTCCAGAGGCTTTATAGCAGCCTGGGGAGGGCAAAAACAGCCTCCCCTGCCCCCCCCCCAGAGGCCATCCGGAGAGCAAAAAACTGCCCCTATGGGCAAACCGGAAGTTCGGGAACAGACTTCCAGTTTGCTCGTAGGGCCGTTTTTAGGCCTCTGGAGCCTTCAGGGAAACCAATATGGGAGGGAAGGCGAGGCAGCTTAAGAGGCCCAGAGGTATGAATGGCTGACTTCAAGCAAAATAGATCTTCTTACCTATTGTGTTGACTCTGGATGATGGACTAGCTAACGTTGCTGGCACCGAAGATTTCAATGAGCTGCACCCGCTGTTTATTCTCAATGATGGCATGTGAGGAGAAGTAGGTGACGAGGGAGACTTGCTGTCGTTGGTCTTGGGTTTTGCTGAGAGATTCAACGGCTGGGCCACGTCGTCCTAAAATGGAAATAAGAAGACCATGCCATAAGTTGCACTGTACGGTTGTTGATACGGCCACCACTAATGGCGGCTCCGATGAACTCGGATGTTAGACGTAATTCCACTCTCTATGTTCATGAGATTCTTTTGTCCTTCTAAATCAGGGGTCTCCAACCTTGGCAGCTTTACAACTTGTGGACTTCAACTCCCAGAATTTCTCAGCCAGAGCATCAGATGTGGATTGCTCCCGGTTTGGACCGGATTGGGCGAACCAGTAGTAGCGGCGGTGGGAGGCTCCACCCACCTGCATGCACAGAAGCGTTGCGTGCACATGAGCAAACTGATAGTTAAAAAAAATGGAAACCTACCACTGCAGTACATCCTCGAGCAATTTCAACCAAACTTGGTACACAGATGACTTACTCTCTGGAAACAAATACTGTGAGGGTAAGACACCCTTAGCACCCCTCGTTGTATGTGTTCTGTTAAGATACAGTCTGTTGTGCCTTAAAATGGCTTCTGCCATACTACCGTAAAATGGCTTCTAGTGTACAGCGCAGTGGAGTTGCCATGGTAACGGCTTCACAGTACTCCACAAGGGGACTCTGGTAAGGGGGAAAATCCAAAATCCAAATTCCCCTCTGGTAAGGGGGAAAATCCAAGATTAGAAATTATGTTTGGTCCAGACATTTTCAACAAGGCTTTGATTATTTTCGAGCACAAATGTACGGCTTTTGAGTGCACAGGGAAAACATTTGCAAATTATTTAATTGTCGCTGAAATCAGGGCTTTTCCTGTCTAATACAGGATTAGGATAAATAAATACCCAGGCAACGCTGGGTTATCAGCTGGTAAAATATAAAAATAACAATTAAAAAAACCCAATAAATAAATTAAAACGTAAACAAAAAACCCAATGAAACTCAAAAGGATGGGCTTGATGGATCCCAAGCTCTTTTTCCCCCCGCCGTCAGTTTTCTAGGTTTTTATGAAAAGGGTTTGGGAAGATGAGTGGTTGAGGTACCCCTTTGGGAGCGTCGTCAACTGTTGCTCTTCACCCATCTTTGCTACAGAGGGAGAGAGATCCCAATTAATTAATTTATAAATAAAGCAGTGTCTACCCTGTGCTTTTACAAGGTCCCAGCTTTTGTTTATTTATTTGTGGCGATATAACCTCAGAGCCAAGCATGCCTCGTGCGCTTGTCAAAATAAAGGAGCATAATATAAGCCAGCACCAATCTTGATTATTAGGGTGAGAAGATGCTGAATGCACATTAAAGTTAGTGTTGCCATATTAGCGGAGATTCTGTGTTTTGCAGTTTGCTCCGTTGCATATATCAAAAGCTAATGATCTCAGCTGTGAAGAAGGTCCATCACAAACTATAGGCGGAGTGGGGGTGCGGGTGGGGGGGGGTATGACACACAATTACTGCAAATTACATTAGTGCTGCATTGTTATAAATAATTAGGTAGATGCTACTTTCTTCCCCTCTCCCCTACAAAAGAAAGACGCTGTTTTGAAAGACTATCATGTTAGTCTTTTAGGCTTTGTCTGAGTTTGGTGTCAGTCCTGGAAGCCATCTTTTACATCGGGCCTTCGGGCAGTGGTGAAATCTAAAAAGGTTTGCTACTGGTTCTGTGGGCGTGGCTTGGTGGGGAGGTCATGTGACTGGGTGGGCGTGGCCAACTTTTTCCCCACTTTTAAAACCATTTTTAGGCAGATAGGCAGGAAAAAAACGCTTTAAAAAGCGGAGAAAAAGCTTCCAATGATCAGCTGTGAGCCGCGAGATGCTCGGAAGCTTTTTTTTTTTTTTTTTTTACTACCGGTTCTCAGAACCAAGGAGAATCGCCCCTACCGGTTCAGCCGAACCGGGCCGAACCGGGAGGATTTCACCCCTGCCTTCAGGCCTGCCATATTTTCTGTTGTGGGAAAATGAGAGGGGGGGAATATATGGAGTACGGGTGAGATATAGTCAAAATAACATTCTTTTCTCGGAGAGTCAAGGACACCTTGTCCGGCAGCTGCAACGGTGTGACTGGGAGGCATCTCCAGTCAGATGGACAGTGCCTGAGAAAACACGGACTCAAAGACAATCATCATTAGCACTGATGAAGTTACCTAGTTGGGTAATGAAACATCTTCAAGAAAACAATCAAGGCCAGAGAGCACCATGGACACCCCTCCCCATTTCAATCCTGAGCTACAAATATTCTCCTTTATGGGTATCACAGAGAATCATCTAGTCACACTGGCATAAGTAGTATATTGTGGGGAATGTGAAGCTTTTTTTTTTTTAAATTTCCAAATGTCTTTACGTTTAAAAAAAAAAAAATCCAAGGAGAGTTGTCAGTATGAAATAAGCAACAATATCAATCGTTCGCAATTAGAGAAAAACTTAAGAAAGGTTGAGCTGTTGACATCTTTGGCCTTTGCTTAAAATACACAAGGGGTTTTTCATGAACCATTCATCAGAAGAAAAGTTCCCATATATAATACCTGAGATAAAGAAAGACCACTTGATGGATGGAAGAAATAGAATGAAATAAAAGACAACTCAATAACCCTAAATTTAGTTTTGTAAACTGAGTTCCTCTTTTCCCCCACTTAATATTTGAGGTCAATTTCTCCAAAGGGTACATATTCTACTTTCAAGACTTTCCACTTTCTTTCTTTCTTTTTTTTTAAAAGTTGTTTTTTAATTAAACACACGATAAAATATCGGACACAGTGTAACTATCCTGGCAATGTCTTTGCCATACATACAAAAATAGAAAACTAAATATCATAACCACCTTGCTTATTTACAATTGGTCTATTCAGTACTTACAAATATAAAGTCATCTTACTTCCAACCATGTTACTTTGATCTTGTCTTATACATTTTCCCTCTGTTATAATTACATACATAATTCTAGTTTTCCATTCTATAGATCCTAGTCATTATTTATTTTGAGTCCCTCTTTTTTTTTTGTTCCAACCATCGGTAAAATGTATCCCATTATCTTCTAATATTCTGTTTCCTCTTTATTCTTCAATCTCCACGTCAAATACCCCCTTGTTATATTTATCATTTATAGTTCCCAAAAGAAATAGTTCCGGCTTAAATTCTATTTCCTCTTCGGTTAGCTCTATCAGCCACATTTGAATTTTCTGCCAATATTCTAGACTTGCTACTTTTCATAACTTCAGGCACTCCTTGACTTACAACAATTCATTTAGTGACTGTTCGAAGTTACAGCCTTTTGTAATTGCCACAACGTAAATCTAACCTTAATACTGAATCAACTCGGCTATAACTCTCATAGAAAAAGGAGGATGTTTTTCTTAAAAAAAATAAAAAAAGTTAAATATGACATTAAAGAACCTTCCTGAGACACAGTTGGGGCTTCATAATAATAGCCAGCATAATAAAGGAGGAGAAACAGGAAATCTTTTTTCTCTTCTTTCAGCCCGGCAAGCACTAAAGTGGCATTCCAGAAATGGAATTCCTTGGGAGTGATTATGAGAGCAGTCCTATTGCTTTCAATGAGCTCTTAATGTCCCTCTAATGGAGCTCCAGTGGTTTTGAGCACTGAATGGAATGAGTCATCCTGTGCAATTACATTTTTTTTTTGTAAATCCGCATTGGCCTATGATAACATAGGCAAGGTGGCCTTAATCACCTGTTGATTCCTACACGTTTCTTTTATGAGGAACAGCCAAGGGAAACTAAGGGCAGACAAGCATACATCATGTGAACATCCTTGGAATATATATATATATATTCCAATATTACAACACACCCAACCAACCCGCTTACAGCAACAAAGCCAGCACTCCACACACACACACCAATATTTATAGAAAGATGGTAGCTCCGATCACGCTTTGCTCGCAGAAGCACGAAGCCGAAGGCACCAGTCTGAAGATGGCGAGTGGGACCTTGTTGAAACATTGCCAAAATACTCTCAATCTTACATGGGAAAAGACCCGAATATGCCAAGACCTGCATACCTATACCTGTGAAAATCTATGAAAACACACACACACAAACACATGTGTGTGTATGTGTGCGCATGTGTGTGTGTATTCAGGGAGGCCTGATATGTATGTATGTATGTATGTATGTATGTATGTATGTATGTATGTATGTATGTATGTATTAACTGTTATGTCGAAGCACCTGGTATGCCCAAATATGGAAGGGAGCAAACTGCTTCCCTTTTGCCTTTAGCTCCACCCTAGGAGTCTTCCCGGCAGAAAACCATTTTTTGTGTTGCATTTCTGCTGATAAATAAATAAAGGGAGACTAGTATAGATCTGTTCCAAACTATTTAACTCTCATCAGCTAGCCATACCCTTACTGGGATCCGAACCTGGGCTGTTTTTACATGTTAGGCAGTTGTATTAGCCTCTAAGCCACAAGCTCTCCTCCCTTATCAGCTGAGCCAAGGAAATGATGAAGTGTTACGTCAAAGCACCTGGTATGCCCAAATATGGGAGGGAGCATACTGCTTCCCTTTTGCCTTTCAGCTCCACCCTAGGAGCCTTCCAGGTAGAAAACCATTTTTGTATTGCACTTGTGCTAGTATGGCTAATATGTGAAAAACAGCCCAGGTTCGAATCCCAGTAAGGTTATGGCTAGCTGATGAGAGCTAAATAGCTTGAAATAGATCTATACTAGTCTCCCTTTATTTATTTATCAGCAGAAATGCTGTATGTATGTATGTATGTATGTATGTATGTATGTATGTATTCAGGGAGGCCTGCTAGGCCCAAAACTGGGCACCGAAGGGTGTGTGTGCCCCATGTCTATGTGCAGGAGGGGCGGGGCGCACATGGGGGTAGGTTGCACATGCTTTGTATTATGGGTGTGGGTACACACGCACATGCTTTTGGCATGTGAGGATAAAAAGGTTAGCCATCACTGGCTTAAGCCTGTAACAAGAATCTAGTCAACTAAAGTTCAATACTAAATTGGCACCAGATAAGTGTCAAAAGAATTCAATCGGGGGTTGGTCTTGGACCATTTGTGGCAACGTATTAATTCTAAGCTGATGGTGCACTTAACCCTCCCGCCCCCCAAAGCTTTAGCTGTTCTCTTTCATTGGTTGGAAACTCCTTGTTTGTTTTTAAGTGTCTGTACAATGATACTTTCTTTTTCACTGCTCACCCAGTGGATTTCAACTGCTATTTTATATAACCATCTCCTGAATCGTTGCCAGTCTAACAACAGATCATTATATGAAGCAAAGCTAATCCTCTCCAGTTTTATTAAGTTTGGGAAAAAGGGGGAATGAAAACCTACCTCTTCTTTCAGAATCTCCTTCATAAATCTTCCGAGGGCTTTTAGAAAAAGAATTCGGCACGTTCACGCATGAGCCTGTTGTCTGTACACACACAGAACAGGAGAGTGTTCAATGGACTTTTATTGCCTACTTTTCAATTCATTGAATCTTGCCCACGGCACTTGAATCAGCAGAAGGACGATTTATAAATGTTAAATACAAACACACCTCATTATAGCTGGTTGTTTCATAACGTGTACATGAAGACACCTCCCCAGATATTAGTTTTCATATGTGAGAGAAATGTGTTTCGATTATTCCTCTAAAGCACTGAAGCCAAGAATCATTGATCTTTGTAGTCCTGTTAGTTTTTACTCATTTTAGGGAGACCTGTTCCATTCACACTATTATTCAGTTCACACATTCATACAAATTACTTTATTCATACATCGGTATCCAATGTGATGACAAGACTCTAGAAAGAGTGCAGAGAAGAACAAGAAAGATTATTAGGGGACGGGAGGCTAAAACATATGAAGAACGGTTGCGGGAACTGGGTATGTCTAGTCTAATGAAAAGAAGGACTAGGGGTGACATGATAACAGTCTTCCAATATCTCAGGGGTTGCCACAAAGAAGAGGGAGTTAAGCTATTCTCCAAAGTACCTGAGGGCAGAACAAGAAGCAATGGGTGGAAACTAATCAAGGAGAGAAGCAACTTAGATCTGAGGAGAAATTTCCCGACAGCTAGATCAATTAATTAGTGGAACAACTTGCCTCCAAAAGTTGTGAATGAGTCAACACTGGAAGTTTTTAAAAAGGTGTTGGATAACCATCTGTCTGAAGTGGTGCAGGGTTTCCTGACTAAGCAGCGGGTTGGACTAGAAGACCTTCAAGGTCCCTTCCAACTCTGTTATTCAAAAATCTGCATTTCAGGGTCTGCATTTACATAAAAGGCTGTACCCTAAAATGGAGTGAATGAAACCGTTTTGCTGCAGTCAAATGCTAGGCTTCCTCTTATGTCCTAATACAGGCCTGTCAATCTGGCTGTCAACTCTGAAGTGAACCTGGCTGAAGCCATTTTGTGCTGCCTCATAGTTGCCATGAAGTCTGGGAGGGGGAAGGGAGGGGGGAGTAGATAGCCTGGCTAGCAGTCAAAGCAAAAGGTTTTCCTTTGGGAACCAAGGTCATCGTAACAGGTGGCTGCTGAAGGAGGAGAGGAGCATGCTAGCTATATTCATTGGACAATGTGACCGGTGACCAGTGGTGGGATTCAAATTCTTGCACTACCGATTCTGTGGGCATGGCTTGGTGGGCGTGGCTTGACTTGGTGACTGTAGCAGGGGAAGCATACTGTAAAATCCCCATTCCCTCCTGATCAGCTGGGACTTGGGAGGCAGAGAATAGATGAGGGCAGGGCCAGTCAGAGGTGGTATTTACCGGTTCTCTGAATTACTCAAAATTTCCACTACTGGTTCTCCAGAACTGGTCAGAACCTGTTGAATGTCACCTCTGTTGGTGACACCTGGGAGGATTTTTACACTTTTAATTAGATGAAAACTGCAGAAACTTTTAGAGTTGGTTTTCACCCGCTGTACCGATGTGTTGTATCCAATAAACATGTTCTTTGAGGAATCTACCCGCCTAGGAGTACTGCTTTCAATGGGTGCGTTACTTGGAATGCTGACACTGGCAACTCATGGGCCTGATGCGTCACATGCAGGCCATGCCCACCTTGGCTCCGCAAAGGCAAAAAACGTTGCGATACGTCATGTGACACGTTCCTCTTCTTCCTCATCAACCACCTCCAGACCTGGGGGCTGTTGACTCTCCATCTGAAGGCTGATGGACGGCCCAGGCTCCATCTCTGTCTCTGTCTCTCTGCCGGCTCCATTCCCTCTTTCCCATGGAGCTCTTAGGTTGCCTTGATGCTGACCCTGACTCCCACACCACCACCACCACCACCACCTCCTCCTCCTCCTCCTCCTCCTCCTCCTCCTCCTCCTCCTCCTCCTCCTCCTCCTCCTCCTCCTCCTCCTCCTCCTCCTCCTCCTCCTCCTCTGATTCAGCTGCAGGAGGGGCCGGTGGCCTACAGGTCACAACACTATGGAAAAAGGGCCATGGAAGGCTATCAGGGGAGATGGGGGCAATATCTTTGCCCTTCGATTGCATAAGAAGGGGGAAGGAAGGCTAGAGAATTATAGAATTTCTCTGCCTAGCGTAAGACTTTTCCTTCCTCTTTTTTTTTTGGTTTCCTTTTCCAAACCCGCCAAGAATGCTCCAATCTTAAAAGATCCTCCGATGCCAATCAAGAGTGAAACATGCGGACGTCGCCACATTCGAGGGTGCTCTCCATGGGCAGGGTTGGTCTGGGAGCTGGGCCGAAAGTCTATGGAGATCAGTGGTGGGTTTCAAAAATTGTTCGAACCTACTCTGTGGGTGTGGCCTCTTTTGTGGGAGTGGCTTGCCGCCCATGTGACCGGATGGGAGTGGCTTGCCGCCCATGTGACCGGATATGAAGATGCCAACGACACTTGTCAGAACCACCTTAAATTACCTCACACACAGCACTGGCATGCATAAGAATATGGTGTAAACTTGTTTTTTTAAAGGCATCTTTGGTTTGCGTTAAAACAACTTCAACACACGCAATGTTCTGATTGTACCACAAACGCAGTCGTCATCCTTACCTTTCACAGAGGCCCTGAGTTTTATAAATATGAGCATGATAGTGTAGAATAATCATATCCAAGGACCAGTGGTGGGTCTCAAAATTTTTTGGAACCTCTTCTGTAGGTGTGGCCTGCTTTCTGGGTCCACTGGTGGAACCTCTTCTAACCGGTTCGGTAGATTTGATGAACCGGTTCTACCGAATAGGTGCGAACTGGTAGAAACACACCTCTGATGGAGATTCTCAATTGTCCAGGTCATGGTTGTCCCAAAGATACTTTTCCGAGAGGCTTCGGTTCTTGAAGAACTGAAGCCGCTTCTGGGGTGAGAAGCAAAAGATCTTCAAGGAAAAAGAAAGAAAGCCCAATTGTCTCTTGGGGGAAAAAAAGCACCTTTGGGACGAGCTGGCTAGAAATGGCCTGGCTGAAAACCCGATCGTGGCTCGTGTATCAAAGCAGCTTTTTGCGGCCTCTGGGAACTCCTCCATCTCCATCTCCTGAAGCCAGTGCTAAATGACCTTGATGGGGAGACAGAGTCGCCCATGCCAGAGAGATCTGAGAAGCCATGGAGGGGTGGTGGGGAAAAAAATGGATAATAATATCCCCCAATGACTTTGCAAACAAAACTCCAGACTTCCCCTCTCTCCCCGTCCCGATTTCTCCTCTTTCATAGAGATCTTCATTTCTTCATGAACGCACAATAGTGTTGCCTCGGCTGGCACATCTGGGGCCAGTGACAATTGTGTCATTGTTGTCTGCTGAAGAATATCGGCCGTCCCCGGCTTATCTGCTGACTTGCTAGCTTATCCCCCAAATGCTGGACCCATAAATATTTCAATAATGGACATCCGGCGGCAACTGGCACAACGTAAATGCTTTCCCGGCGTTGCCTCCAGAGGCATCCATTGTGCCTTGGCCCCTACGCACAAACACAAAACGCACATTGGGCAAGCAGAGAGGCGTACACCTCCAAGCGCGGCTTCGCCTCTTTCCTTTGCTCTCTTCCTCTTATCCCATCAGCAGTCGTGAAATTATCAGCCACGGTAATAAGAAACGGCGAGGTAGAGACGGTTGTGAAATATGTTGTGTAAATGAATTATGTTGCAGAGATTATCCTCCTTGATGGAATAATTGTATTAAATTAAGCAAGGATGTTCATATGACGGATGGTGGAATTAGATAATTTTCCTCCACGATGTGAGGGGGGAGAGAGACAGAGAGAGAGAGAGAGAAAGACAGAGGGGGAGATAGAGAGAAGGGAAAAGAGAGAGAGAGGGAGGGGGAAGAGAGAGAGGGAGAGAGAGAGAAGGGGAAAGAGAGAGGAAGAGAGACGAAAGAGGGAGTGAGAGGGGGAGAGGGGGGAGGGAGAAAGAGAAAGGAAGGGGAAGACAGAGAGAGAGAGAGAAGGGGAAAGAGGGAGAGGGGAGAGAGAGAAAGGAAGGGGAAAGAGGGAGAGGGAGAGGGGGGAAGGAGAGAGCGAAAGGAAGGGGGGAAGAGAGAGCGAGAGAGGGAGGAAAAGAGAAAAACAGAGACACAGAGAGAAAGAGAGTCACAAGCTCTTCAGGACTCTCTGCTCATATCTCTTTCTGCCTTTTTTTCAACTGGTGCAACTGGTAAAAAGTCCCAAAAAGAGAGATGGGAGAAAAACCACAGAACATCTAAGAATCAACTGATATTAGTAAGAGATAGGAAAGGAAGTAGAAACACCACGGAGGGATTGTTAAAAGTGTTCGACTGGCATTCTTATATAGTCACTAAGGAATATATTTTATATTTTCTTCAGATTAAAACTGAAATAGAAGTTTTGGCCATGTTTCACGAAAGAGCTTTGGGATAAACTTAAGTTTCTTCTCTCTTGGTTATCATCTCTCCTCTTCTCCTAAGCCAAAAGTCTTTCCCCACTCTCAAATCCTAAGGAAAACACACACACACACACACAAAACCCCCTGAAGTTTTTGTTTTGTTTTGTTTTAAAAGTCTGTAGAGATTCATCCAGATCGTGGTTGTCCCAAGGGTGTTTTTTTCAGGAGGCAACTGGACTTTCTTGTTTTTTTCTTTTGAGGACATTTCACTTCTCATCCAAAGAAGCTTCTTCAGCTCTGACAGGATAGTGGGGAATGGAAGACAGCTGGTCATTTGCATCCTTTTAGAGCAGTAGTTCCCAAACTTGGCAACTTTAAGACTTGTGGACTTCAACTTCCAGAATTCTCCAGCCAGCAGAGCTGGCTGGAGAATTCTGAAAGTTGAAGTCCACAAGTCTTAAAGTTGCCAAGTTTGAGAACCATTGGTTTAGAGGGTCCTTGAAGCACTTGGAGGTTTCATCTATGTCCTCAGGGTCACCTGAGTTAGTCCTCCTGGTTCTTGTAGTCTGCATTTTCCCCCCCTCTGGAAATCCATTCCTATTCCCACACCACTCAAAGGGTGTCTATCCCAAATTATATAGCTACAGAAGTTTTGTTTTGTTTTGCTAAAAAGCCCATTTTGGTCCAAAGTTCTGCTCAGCTATGATGAGCAAGCTAGATTCCTGGCAGATGTTTCCAATTGAACCTCATTCAATTGGAAGTTAGCTGTTTGTTGGAATATCATCAAAAAGAAGATGCAAATTATAAGTAAAACACACCTGGTTCCTTGCTCAGTTTCTCTCTCTTACAGCATCTTCAACATTGCTGCCTTATTGTGTAGGATGCTCTTCCATCCCATTCACCAACTTTGCTTGGAGTCATCCCGGAGGCCGGGCACATCGGTTCCTAAGTGCACTGAATTGTTGGCTGTTTCACCGCCTCTTAGAAATATGACTTAATCATTCTGTTTTTGCCCAGTTCATCGTCCAACACCCATTTTTACAGCCTGCAGCTGGCCATCAGACAAACAACAAATGCTACATTTTCTCTTTTAGATCACCATCCCCTGATCTCATCTTTTGTTTCTTCGCTATGATGTCCTGGTGCCTTGGTAAAAAATATGGTGTCTGATTACAATGACCTGCGTTCCTGCCTAGAAAGCTTTAGCTTTTATGCTTCTCTCTTCCAAATGCTGTTTTGCTGAGATAGTGAGTCGGCAGGTCGCTTTCCCAATGCATTTGGCACATCAATTCCTCCGTGCTCCCTGCTCAGCACAATAAAAACAGAACGACCGAGTGAAATTTCTTTTGACTGCCACCGTTTCAGTCTGCTTGCACAGGATTGCTTTCCACTGCACTTTGGTACCAATCCATCATAGAACAGAGCTGGAAAGGGAGCCTTTGAGGTCATCCAGTCCAACCCCCTGCTCCTCCTGGTCAGTTATCCTGTAATTACCATTTCTGAGCATTCTGATAATGAGGACCTGTGAAACCACTAAGAATGGCCAACGGTGACCGATGCTGAAAACTGTAGTTCACTAACCTCTGGATGACCGTCGCTCTCCAATATGCTGTAAAGATACACCAATCAAGTTCACAAGTAAGGCAGACCAAGTCAAGAAAAAAGGCCCAGAAATGTTTTATTGTAATAAAGTAGAAGAAGACAATCTTGAAAGATTGTTAGAGTTCCCCTCTTCCCTTCTTTATAGAATAGCAGAGTTAGAAAGGACCTTAGAGGTCTTAGAGTTCAAGCAGAAGATCCTATCGCTGTCCAGTCTCTTCTTAAAAACCTCCAGTGATGAAACACCCACGACTTTTGAAGGCAAGCTGGTTTTCATTGTTAGGAAGTTTCTCCTTAGCTCCAGGTTGCTTCTCTCTTTGATTAGTTTCCATCCATTGTTTCTTGCCTTGCCTTCTGGTGCTTTGGCAAATAAGTATACTTCCCTCTTCTTCTCAAATACTGGAATACTGCTATCATGTCCCCCCTAGTCCTTCTTTTCTCTAGATTGGCCATACCCAACTTGCAATCGTTCTTCATATGTTTTAGTCTCCAGGCCTTTAATCATCTTCGTGGCACGACAAAACCGCGGTCCACTAAAGCGCGCCCGATTAAAGCGCGTCGCTGACGTCATCAGCAGCGCGACAACAGCGACCGCGGAGAAAAAAGGGCGCTTTAAAAAGTGCTTTTAAAGCAAGCCGATTCACGTTAAGGTAAGGGTTAGGTTTAGGTTTAGGGTTAGGGTTAGGGTTAGGTTAAGGGTTAGGGTTAGGGTTAGGTTAAGGGTTAGCGTTAGGTTTAGGGTTAGGTTAAGGGTTAGGTTTAGGGTTAGGTTTAGTGTTAGGTTAAGGGTTAGGTTTAGGGTTAGGTTTAGCGTTAGGTTAAGGGTTAGGTTTAGGGTTAGGTTTAGGGTTAGATTTGGGGGGGTTAGGTTTAGGTTTACACGTTAATTTTAG
Source organism: Thamnophis sirtalis (assembly GCF_051295495.1). Classification (NCBI taxonomy): domain Eukaryota; kingdom Metazoa; phylum Chordata; class Lepidosauria; order Squamata; family Natricidae; genus Thamnophis; species Thamnophis sirtalis. Next base: position 9,119,904 of record NW_028261389.1, read on the forward strand.
CTTTACCGCTCACAGCGTGTTTTCGTCGCGCTGTGATGACGTCAGGTACGCGGTTTCATCGAGCGCGCTTTAGTCGACCGCAGTTTTGTGGTGGAACCATCATCTTAGTTGCTCTTCTCTGCACACATATATATTTAAGTCCAGTATTATTATTGTTTTTTTGCTTCTGCACCTGTCTACTACATCTGATAGTATGAGCAGGGTGTCCGGCAGTGGTGGGTTTCAAAATTTTTTGGAACCTCTTCTGTAGGTGTGGCCTGCTTTCCAGGTCCACTGGTGGAACCTCTTCTAACCGGTTCGGTAGATTTGATGAACCGGTTCTACCGAACAGGTGCGAACCAGTAGGAACCCACCTCTAGTGTCCGGTGACATTTCCAACATTTAACCGATTTGTCCTTGAACATCTTTGCCAATCTGGCTGGTGGCGAATGCCATCTATAAAACATCTTATATAAATTTTCCTTGATTTTGAGGTTTTGGGTAATAATATCAAAAACGTCATCAAACAAGCACAACAAAGAATGTTCTTTCTGCGCCAACTCAGGAAGTTCAAATTGCCCAAAGAGCTGCTGAATCAGTTCTACAGAGGAATGATTGAGTCTGTCATCTGCACCTCCATAACTGTCTGGTTTGGCTCTGCAACCCAACAAGACAGACACAGACTTCAACGGAGAATTAGAATTGCAGAAAAAACAATGGCTACCAACCTGCCTTCCATTGAGGATCTGTATACTGCACGAGTCAAAAAGAGGGCCGTGAAAAATATTTACAGATCCCTCACATCCTGGAGATAAATTGTTTCAACTTCTACCCTCAAAACGACGTTATAGGGCACTACACATCAGAACAACTAGACACAAGGACAGTTTTTTTTCCTGAATGCCATCACTCTGCTAAACAAATAATTCCCTCACCACTGTCAAACTATTCACTAAGGCTCCATTACTATTACTATTAGTCTTTCCATCGTTCCTATCACCCATCTCCTCCCACTTATGACTGCAGGACTGTAACTTTGCTTCTTGTATCCTTACAATTTATATTGATATTGATTGCTTCCTGATTGCTTATTTGTAGCCTATGACTATCATTAAGTGCTGAACCTTATGATTCTTGACGAATGTATCTTGTCTTTTTATGTACACTGAGAGCAAATGCACCAAAGCTGAATTCTTTGTGTGTCCAGTCACACTTGGCCAATAAAGAATTCTATTCTATTCTATACTATTCTATACTATTCTATACTATTCTATACTATTCTATACTATTCTATACTATTCTATACTATTCTATACTATTTTATACTATTCTATACTATTCTATACTATTCTATTCTATTCTATTCTATTCTACTCTATTCCATTCCAAATGGAAAAGTTTTGGAAGCACTGTGACATGGTCTTCTTTTTTCTTACATCGCAGTGAATCCCCCCCCCCAAACGATAACGTTCATCAATGAAACCAGACTTCTTTTGATAGCACAGTTTATACATATCCTTTCCTATCCAATTCGTAGTTATTCAGGAAAAGGCTGAGAGACAGAGAAAGGGAAGGAGAACAACATGTCTGTCCCCTAACTACCGCAAACACCCTGGGAGGAAACCCAGAGAAGGACTCGCGAAGTTACCCATCCACTGAACGTCGTTGAATTTCAAATGATCGACATGAAAAAACAGAGAGCCCACTGATCAAAGTCGGTCACCTCTTTCCGCTGTGGAGGCTACCTATGCTGGAAGCATCCCACCACCTCGACCTCACGCCTACAAAAGGAACGCGTTTCAAAAAGAAGGCAGACCAAAGCACAGGGATATATCAAAACAAATTAGCCACAGATCCCTCGTCCTGCTGAGCATGTACAAAAGAGAAGAAAAGGACGCAGACTGGGAAAGATAACACACAGCCCTGAAGATCAGGGATATATGGTATATGTATATATAAAAGGAAGAAAGGAAGGGAGAGAATGCTACCGGTGTGTCAGAGAAAGGAGCTTTTTTTAAAAAAAGAAAAAGCAAAAGAAAGAAATCAAACAACGTGGACAATGTTCAGAGGACAGAGAGATTCCTTTTCAAAATCCACTTGGATTCCTTCTGTTCTTGTGTTTTCTCCCTCTGTTGTCTAAAAAGTTAAAGCCTACAGAAATTTAGCATGACTCCCGGTGAACACTCCAGCATGTTCAAGTTGTTGTTTTGGGGTGTTGTTTTTTTTTGCCAAAAGTGGTATGCTATTGCTTTTTTCGGGATGTTCGGGGCTCAATGATGGTCATTAATCGAGGACTACCTGTACAGTGGCACCTCGGCACTCGACTGCTTCAAAACACGTCCGTTTCGGTGTTTGACGCATTTTGAAGCAGATGTCAAGCTTCCAACTGATGAACGTAAACAAATCAGAACTCTGCGACGTGAATCCACCTGAAAGGACTTCTTTATTGAGTACATCATATCGACACAGACAAAAGGAAAACCAACTCTAAATAATTCCAACAATTTCAATATAATTAAAAGAAGAAATAGACCCATCCCCTAGGGTCACAGGTCAGAAAGTCATCTTTTACAATTGGGTCTTCAGGCCTGCCACGTTTTCTATTGTGGGAAAATGGGAGGGAAAATGGCCAATTGGGTCAATGGGCGGGCTCTCTGATTACTCCTTCCCAGACCTTATCCATTCCCCATGGAGGTGACCTTGGTTCCCACGAGAAAGTTCTTTGTTGTGTCTAACAAGGTATTCTAACTTCCTTCCCCCATTTCCCTTGGGTGTGGAAACTGAGGAACATTAAAATGGCTTCTTCGGTTCGAAGTTGATACAGAAATCTTGTTCCAGCACGCATCTTTCTCCTGGGAGTTGACACACAAGGAAGAACTTACTATCCGTTGGTTTCCTCACGATTCACCATTTCTTCCCTCAGAAATAGTGGGTCACATAATAAGTCATGTGAACTTCTCAGTCCTCATTGGGTTTCAGAATGAATTACCAACAAGGACCGAAGTACCACTGTATATACATTCTTTAAATTTAGATGAATATCTACTTTTGCCTCTGAATAACTATCTACAATACCTTCCACTGTCCTTAACTGCTGATATTTCATTGGTATGGGTATGCATGAATTTTGAACTTCCTTTCAGAAATAAGTTCTGTGCAAACTACAAAGGAGAAGATAAAGACCATAGATAGGTATGATGATAAAAGTGAATATGGTTGCTGGAATGATTCTGTATCTCTTTTTACACGCCACATATGCCTACTTTTGATCTCTTTCTCTGTTCGTTTGTACAGAGATACTATAGGGAGCTTTTCTTTCCAATTTTCCCATGGAGACCTCATGTGGAGTTTCATCTGTCACTACAACTCGGCTAGTGTCATATTTATGTAGTGTTGGAATGCAACGGGATTGACAGGTTCATGAAGTGGGCTAAACATTTTGTGCCACAAACTCAATTGTTATAAATTGATCCTCTTCTTCTCTCTGTCCATTAGTCAGAATTATTTACCTGATGGGTTGCTTATCATAGCAGATAAGATAGAATCATGTGCAGGGTTAGTACCGCTTCATAATGCCTTGGTAGAGCCGAGGTGGCGCAGTGGTTAAATGCAGCACTGCAGGCTACTTCACCTGACTGCAGTTCTGCAGTTCGGCTGTTCAAATCTCACTGGCTCAGGGTTGACTCAGCCTTCCATCCTTCCGAGGTGGGTAAAATGAGGGTTCCACCACAAATCCGCGAAGCCCTTATCCGCGGAGACATAAGCGCGAAGACTAATTCGTGCCGTTCGAAGCGCTAAGGAAAAACGCGACCCTACCGTGATGACATAATCGCGGAGGGCAAATCCGCGCATTCCCAAGCACTCAGCATCCTAAACCTAACCCTAAACCTAACCCTAAACCTAACCCTAACCCTAAACCTAACCCTAAAACAAACCCCTAAACCTAATCCTAACCCTTATCTTAATTTAAATCCGCTTTCTGCCGCCGCGCTGTTTTAAAGCGCCCTTCTGTCGCCGCGCTGTTGTCGCGGCGGTGATGACGCACGGTGATGACGTCGCGGCTTTAGCGATGCGATTTTATCACCGCTATTTTGACGAGCGCGGTTTTGTCGTGCCACGAAAATGAGGACCCGGATTGTTGTTGGGGGCAATATGCTAACTCTGTAAACCACTTAGAGAGGGCTGAAAGCCCTATGAAGCGGTATATAAGTCCAACTGCTATTGCTATTGCTATTGATAAGACCACACTTGGAATACTGTAGCCAGTTTTGGTTGCCATGATATAAAAAAGATGTGGAGACTCTAGAAAGAGGGCAAGAGAAGAGCAACGAAGAAGATTAGGGGACTGGAGGCTACAACGTATGAAGAATGGTTGCAGAAATTGGGTATGTCTAGTTGAATGAAAAGAAGGGTTAGGAGGTGACATGATAGCAGTGTTCCAATATTTGAGGGGCCGCCACAAAGAAGAGGAGATCAATCTATTCTCCAAACTACCTGAAGGCATAACAAGAAACAATGGATGGAGACTAATCAAGGAGAGATCCAACATAGAACCAAGGAGAAACCTCCTGACAGTGAGAACAATTAATCAGTGGAACGACTTGCCTCCAGAAGTTGTGGATGCTCCAATACTGAGGTTTTAAAAAATAGATTGGATGACCCTTTGTCCGAAATGGTATAGGCTCTCTGGAGGAGGGGTTTTTACTAAATGACACCCAAGGTCCCTTCCAACTCTGTTCTTCCTCTCCTAACCTGTTCTCCTGTCTCCTCTCTCACCCAACCTGAGATTTTCCTTTCCTTGATCATGTTCAATAGCATTCTCTCAGCCAGACCTCTGCAGCGATGAGGATGGACTAGGAGTCGGGAGATGCAGCTTCAAGTCCATCATCAGCCATGGAAGCTTCCTAGGGAACACAGGGCCATTCCTTTTCTCAGCCCACCCATCTCACAGGCCTGCTTGTAAGGGCAAAAACAGGAGGAGAGGACACAGCAAATTGTGGAATCCTTTGTGCTCCTCGGGCTTTGTTACTTCCTTGCATTTCTTATATGTTATCTAGTTGGGTAATGAAAAGTCTGCAAGAAAACCATCAAGCTCAGAGAGCACCAAGCAGGGATGAGAATTGGCCGGTTTGGATGTTAATTTTACATCTGATTCACTGAACCGGTAGTTGGAAGGACTGGCTGGCCCTGCCCACCTCTTCCCAGCAGTTTCCACATGGCCCGTTCATTATGCCAGTTAAGTGCAGGGCATGCGTGGAGCCTGAGGGTGAAAAACAGGCCTCCGGGAAGTTCTGGAAATCCCAAACGGGCCTGTTTCCAGCCTCTGAAGGGCCTCTGGAGTCTGGGAGACACCATTCTTGCCCTCCTGGAGGCTCGAGAAAAGCTTCTGGAGCCTGTGGAGGGCAAAAAATGGCCTTCCCGAAAAGCTCCAGAAGTGGGCCTGTTTCTGGCCTCCGGAGCCCAGTGGAGGCCGTTTTCACCCTCTCGGAGTCTCAAAGAAAGCTTCCGGAGACTGGGGAAGGCGAAAACGCCCCCACCCTGCCGTGATGCAGGAGGCTGAATAGGCCACACCCCCATGGACACGCCCATCCAGCAATGGAGCAGAGAACTGGTTGCTAAAATTTTACAATCCTACTCCTGACACCAAAGACTCCACAATTCCGCCGTGGGCTACAAATACTCCTGCCTTCTCTTCTTTGTGGCAGCCCCTCAAATATTGGAACACTGCCATCATGTCACCCCTAGTCCTTCTTTTCGTTGAACTAGATAGACCCAATTTGTGAAACTGTTTTTCGTAGGTTTTGTCCTCCCGTCCCCTAATCATATGTTCCTTGATCTCCTAAATGAATGGCAACATGTAATTCTACTTAAATAAAGAAACAAGGGTTGATCCCTTGTTGATCTTACCAAATTGATCTTGTTTGCAGTTACTCAATAATTTCCAAGCATTTCCTTTTCAGACTAAAAAAGGAAAGGCAGAGTTAGCTGGAGATGGCTGGTTCGATCGTTATACTAAAAGCAGTGCATTCGATCAATTCCGAGACACCATTAAAAGGGAACAAATGGTCCATTATTTAATTTTCTTTATAAATCACAGAGGGCATCATATGTGGTTTTTGTCTACCTGAATACCAAAATGTATTAGATCTCAGTGGCCACAGATTAGAACTTAAGTAAAAGGGAGCTTTTTCCCTCATTTGAATTTAGGACAAATTCTCTGCAGAACTTCAATCAATGTTTTAAAAATTTCAACCATTGAAGAGTCTTGCTTTGATATTAAGCATGAAGGGATCTTTTTTCCCCCTTAAAGAGCCTAAAACTAGTATTTCTCAACCTTGGCCCTTTTAAGAGGTGTGGACTTCAACTCCCACAACTCCCCATGGCTAGCTGGGGAGTTCTGGGAATTGAAGTCCACACCTCTAAAAATGGTCAATGTTGAGATTCACTGGTCTAAACCTACCAGCTTTTTAGAGTATAAGATGCACCTTTCCCCCCAAAAAACAACGGTGAAAGTCTGGGTGCATCTTATAGACTGAATACAGCATTTTTGGCCTTCCAAAACCCCGCCCCCTTCACAAAAATGGACGTGCAGAGGGTTTGGGAGGCTTGCAAAGTGCTCCTGTGGGCTGGAGAGGGCAAAAACGAATGTTTATTGCTCATTTTTGCCCCCCTCCAGTCCCCAGGAGCACTCTACAAGCCTCCTAAAGGCTATGTATGCCCTTTTTTGGGCAAAAAATAGGCCCGTTTTTGCAAAAAACGGGCTGTTTTTTTGCTCCTTTCTGCCCCCCCCCCCCTGAGCCCCCAGGAGCACTTTGCAGGCATCTCTCTGCATGCCCGGTTTTTCACAAAAAATTAGGCGTGCAGAGGTTTTGGGAGGCCTGCAGAGTGCAAAAACTTTTTTTTTTTAATTTACCTCTTCAAAATCTTGGTGCGTCTTATACTCTGGTGCATCTTATACTGTGAAAAATATGGTAAATTTCCAACTAACGACTTTTATAGGTAAATTCCAAAGCAAGTTGAGAATTGAACTCAATATTGTCATCCTTCTGTTTTATGACTTTCCCATTGGATTGCAATCCTTTCCAAGAATCTTCACAACATTCAATTTTGTGGATATCTCCTCTCCGCCAAATATTCCATATAACTTCCACATATATAAAAATATCGCTTGATTTTTTTAAAAAAATAAAACAAACACCAAAAGACCACACTTGGAATAGTGCCGCCAGTTTCGGTCACAATCACAATATATAAAAAAAGATGTTGAAACTCTGGAAAGAGTGCAGAGAAGAGCAACATGAATGATTAGAGGGCTGGAGGCTAAAACATACGAAGAACGGTTACAGGAATTGGTATCTCTAGTCTAATGAAAAGAAGGAATAGGGGAGCCATGATAAAACAGTGTTCCAATAATTGACGGGTTCCTACAAAGATGAGAGGATTAAACTCTTTTTCGCAGCACCAAAAGGCAAGGCAAGAAAAGATGGATGGAAACTAACCAAGAAGAGAAGCAACCTAGAACTAAGGATAAATTTCCTAGTGGTAAGAACAACCAACCAATGGAATAGGTTACCTTCAGAAGCTGTGAGTGCCCATCACTGGAGGCTTTCAAGAAAAGATTGGACAACCATTTGTCTTCAATGGTACAAGTTCTCTTGCTGGAGAAGGAGGTTATGAGTTATGAGTTATGAAAGTTTATTTATATGCCGCCCTTTTCCCTGGGGGGGACTCAGGGCGGCTTACAACTCAAAGGGGGGGGGGGGCACTAGAAGACCTCCAAGGTCCCTTCCAACTCTATTGGTTTTTTTTTTTAAATCCCTTCCAAATTCATTTTCAGTTCTAAAAGAGTTAAAATAATTGGCAGCACAGAAACAACAGCATTGGTTTTGTTTCAAAAATTTTTGTTGCTTTGCACTTACACTTTTATGGGCCAGACAAAATTTTTTTGGCCAGCTGGATAGAGCGACACTATTTGCCATTCTAATAGCCGTACAAATTGTGAGGGGTTTGGCTCGATGGCCAATTCATATACATGCTATAAAAATGATATTCTTTGCGGTTAGCTTAATGCATGCAGTTCTGATGCTCAATTTTTCTCTATCTGTCATTCTTTTGACTTTAGGATAAATTAACACCCATGGTTCTATGTCCAAAAACTTGAAAGAAGTTGGGCTTCTACTACAACAGGCTGTCAAATGCCAGGAAAATTAGGAGACCGAGAGAGTTCAAATGGGTATAAAGTTTTATTATAAGCTTAAGGTCTCTACAAGAATCTGAACTACTAATGACCAAAGGAAATTGGCAGTAGATCAGAGTGGAGAAGGAATTCAAGGTGAGCTGGATCTCTTATGGGCACAAAGGAACTCATGACTAATGACATATTTGACCCCTCCTCCAACTCAGCCTCGCCATCTCCTACACAGATTTTCTTAACTCTCTGCCTTCTGGACTATAATTCCCATTGGCACCAATAACCTGGATGCCCATTTATTAAAAATGACAATTTGAGGAAAGTTAGAATCTCACCAGCACATTCTGTCAGGATCGGGCCAAATAAAAGACGGATGGACATTTATTCTATTTTAAAACACTAATTAATTAATGTCATCTTACATACAAAGACGTTCTCCCTCCTCTCCACTCAAAATGGTGTTCGAGGCAGCAGATGGTAATAAACTATAGAAACAAGTGGAATAATTATGAATATAAATTCTAAAGGGTTCAGTTAAAAACACATTTAACAACACATCCTCCTTTTTTTTTTGAAGCTACCAACTTTTGTTCTCAGTTTATATGGTGATGATTACAGCTTGTTCAGTTAAGGTGTAAGACTGGGAGAAGGGAAACCCAAGTTAGTCTCCATTTGAATACTGGATGGGACATCGGAGATAAAAACAAACACCAAGTACATGATGACTTGAGCTCCAATTATGGTGATATACAACGATCACAGCAAACTACCACAACAAACTTGTCTTGCCCAGGATCTGTAGTGATACTCAGTCATCCAAGTCGAGGTTGTCCCAAAGGTGCTTTTTCAAGAGGCAACTAGACTTTCTGTTTTTTTCTTTGAAGATGTTTTGCTTCTCATCCAAGAAGCAACAGGATCAGGGGTGGATTTCAACCGGTTCGCAGCGGTCTTCCTTGGCGAACCCGGAAGTAAGTAACTTCCGGGAACGGCGAAGGGTCCACCCGCCCGCCCGCGCTCCTTACCGGTCTTTGAAGGCTTCTGCGCTTCCACGCAGGCGCATGGCACATACAGCGCCTGCGCGATTCTCCACGAGCAGCTGGATGGCACATACAGCGCCTGCGCGAGTCTCCGCGAGCAGCTGGAGCATCGCACAGGCGCTAAGACACATGCGTGAACTGCACGCGTGCACGAGGACGCCGCCGGCCCCATTCCAACCGAACCGGTAGGAACGGGATTAGCAACCCACCCCTGGACAGGATGGATGGGGAATGGGAGGATTTAAGTCACTCAGCTCACCCTGGATCTAAGTCATTCAGTCTCCATTATTTCCAACCCATATTAATCCATAGAACATAGAATAATGGAAGGAACCTTGGGAGTCTCCTAAGTCAATTCTCTGCTCAACCAGGAGATTCTATACCAAGGGTGAGCAACCCACGGCTCTGGAGCCACATGTGGCTCTTTCATGCCTCTGCTGCGGCTCCCTATTGCCAGTCGGCTCCACAATTGATAGGGCTTTCGGTTAGGACAGGTAGAGGAAAAAGGACGCCGCGCAGGAGGAGACTCTATGGTGGGGGAACCAGACTTCCAGTCGGCAGAGGAAAAAGGATGCCACACTAGGAGGAGACTCTACGGTAGGGGAACTGGATTTCTGGTTGGCTCCAGAATTAAACGGGGGGCTTCCAGTTAGGATCTTTGTGGCTCTTTGAGTGTTTAAGTTTGCCGACCCCTGTTCTATACCATTTCGGACAGATGGCTATCTAATATCTTCTTGAAAACTTTTAGTGATGGAGTACCTACAACTTCTGGAGGTAAATCATTCCACTGATTAATTGTTCCTACTGTCAGGAAATTTTTCCTTAGTTCTAGGTTGGCTCCCTCTTTAATGATCTTCCACCCATTTGTCCTGCCCTCGGGTGCTTTGGGAGAATAAGTCACCCCCTTCTTCTCTGTGACAATTCTGGAAGGAATCTCTTAAGTAGGCTGTGCTCTACTTTGTCAAGTCTAAGTAAACTAGATCCACAGCCTTCCCCTTATCCACTAATTCAGTCCCTTTGTTAAAGAAGACAATAAGGTCAAAATCCAATTGATGTAGATTTCCCAGCCCCCTTCCCTTTCTGATTTATAATCTGGAAGGTTGAGATAACAAGACACAAAAAAAATTGCCCTTTGCTTAAAGATGAATCTCAAAGCAGCATTCAAAAGCTTGTTGCCCTCAATTACAACAACAGATTTTATGACTAGCCGGTTAGTGCGGTTTGCAGCTGCCCTGAGTCTCCATTTGCGGTACTCCCTGTGTCAGTCCTGCAATCATCTTTTCTTTTGGGTCTTTGGCCTGCCACACTTTCTATTATTCTGCTATGCATTTTCTATTGTGCGAAAATGAGAGGGGGGAATTGTACGGAGTTATATTCTATGTAGCCATAACAAAACTCTTTCTAGAAAGCCAAGGTCATCCTTTGTCTCTGCACCTTTGCACCTGACTGGAATTGGATGAGTGGAACTGGGTGGAACTGCCAGCATGGCAGTGGGAGATTGGACCGTGGACTTGTGGGTGTGGGGGCAAGATCTTGAACTTTCAACTGGGTGGAGAAAATTGGGAAGCTTTCAGATTTGGGTTTTCCCAGATGTGCCAACATGGCTCTCTTTATAAATTGGAACCTTGAGCAACACTTTGTCTTGGATTCCGATTTACTTTCGGATGCTATTTGGAACCCTGACACCTTGCAACTCTCAAGAATCACTGTTGAGTAAAACAGTTGGAAAAATCATAATCCACAACAAACGATTCAGACAATTTTCTACGCCGTTGCCATGGATTTGAACATAAACTGTGTCTTGGGCAAAAGACCCAAGATCATAATAAGGTTAAAAAGAAAGCCGCTAAGAACTGGTGACTAATATTTCACACCGAACAGGTTCCCTCACCCACACTGCCCTGTGGAGGCTTCAGACAATGTAGTGTGCCTTGTCGAGTAGCAAGAGATATTTAGCTAATATCGCAAGCTGTGCCAAAAATTCACAGGAGACGAGGGAGACCTTGAGAGAGGAAAACCACACAAGGCTTAAACATGTTGCACGCGGATAAAGGCTGCACACTTTTATATGAGGTTAAGGGAAGCCTTGTGCGACGCATGATGAGACAACTGCTATATTGGGTGATTCTTTTCTGCATGATACAGCCTCAAGCTTATTCGTCTTAGTTGGAGACAATCTGTGATGGGATTCAGCCGGTTCGCACCTATTCGGGAGAACCAGTTCGTAACGTTCTAAGCAGTTCGGAGAACCGGTTGTTGGAAGAAATCTTATTTTATTTTTTCTCCACTTTACAAAGCTAATCCTGTAAGGAAGGCAGGAAGGAAACATTCTGGTGTTGTTTCTAGCCTCATCTTTATTGCCCTGCTTACAGAAACTGCCTCTCCGGTTAACCCTTATGACATTGTAATAGCTAAGGCGAAGCGCCCATCAACATGAGTTGGCCACAGCCACATTGTCACATGACCACTGAGCTATTCCTACCCAGCTGGTCATTATGGCAGAGAACCGGTTGTTAAATTATTTGAAACCCACCACTGGAAACAACATATACAAGCAGTCCTCCTACAACCGCAGTTGAGCCCCACATTTCTGCTGCTAAGTGAGGCTTTGTTAAGTGAGTTGTGTCCCATTTCACGACCTTTCTTGCCACAGCTGCTAAGTGAATGGTTGCAATTGTTAACATAGCTTCCCCATTGAGTTTGCAGAGCCCTCCTCAGAGCCTTCCCCAGACTCCAGGACAGGCCCATGTTCCTCCCCAACCTCCTCACTATCCGAATCTGCTACCAGCTCTGCTGGCGGGTCACAACAAGTTTGAAGTTTAATAACATTTGTATGCCGCCCAATCCCGTGGGACTCCGGGCAGCTAACAAAACAATAAATCAAAAAAGAAGAAGAAAGAAAAGATAGATTTAAAAAACACATCATGCACTCCATTTTGAGTGGGGCTGGACCATATTTTGGGGTTAACAGCCCCAGGCCTGCCGGAACAACCAGGTTTTAGTGGCTTTACGGAAGGCCGGGAGAGTGGGAAGGGTCCAGATCTCTGCGGGAAGATCGTTCCACAGGGCCGGGGCAGCTACAGAGAAAGATCTCCCCCGGGTAGTCGCCAACCGGCATTGTCCGGCCGACGATACCCAAAGGAGGCCCAATCTGTGCGATCTTATAGGTCGTTGGGAGGTGTGTGGCAGGAGGCGGTCCCGTAGGAGCTGTTCCATTGGTTGATTGCTTTCACTATTAGGAAATTCCTCCTTAGTTAATACACTGTTTGTTTGCTAGTTAGGCAGAAATGTGTGGCAGCAGCCAAAAAAGCGAATACAATCTTTGGTGATATAAGGAAGAGGCACAGAATCAAAATCATGTGAAGTATTAGTACCATGTTATAAAGCCTTAGTAAGGCCACACCTGGAATCCTGCATCCAGTTTTGGTCCCCACATTACAAAAAAGGTGTTGAGATATTGGAAAAAGTGCAAAGAAGAACAACTAAGATGATGAAAAGAGGCTAAAATGTATGAAGTACGGTTGTAGGATTTGGGTCTGGCTAGTCTAGAGAAAAGAAGGACTATTGGGAACTTGAGAGCAGTATTCCAGTATTTGAGAGGCTGCCAGAAAGAGGAGGGGGTCAATTTATTTTCCAAAGCACCAGAGGGGGCAGGACAAGAAACAATGGATGGAAACTAATCAAGGAGAGAAGCAACTCCCTAACAGGGAGGACAATTAACCAACGGAACAGCTTGAGGTTTTTAAAAACCTCACTGGAGGTTTTTAAGAAGAGACGGGACAATCCTTTGTCTGAAATGGTATAGGTTTAGGTTAGGTTTAGGTTTATTCAATTTATATGCCGCCCTTCTCTTAAATTCTATTTAATTTAAATTAGAATTTTAAAATAGAATTTTAAATTTAAAAAAAAATTAAATAGAATATCCCAAACCCAATTAAAATTGACAATGACATTTTTTTTAAAAAAAATTCAAATTCAAATTAACAGTAATCAATAATTTGTTTTGGACAAATAGGACAAGCTGAATATATTAATAGATAGTAGAAATACACCGAAGGGAGGAGTAGAGGGATAGAAGAAAGAGGGGTAGAGAGGGTGGGAGAGAGGATTGGAGGGAGGGTCAGAAGGAAGGGAGGGAGTGTATCGGGAGAGGGGAGTCGTAGAGGGAGAGGAGAAGTAGGATAGAGGGGAAGGATGGAGGGAAGATGGAAAGTTGGAGGGGGGCGAAAGAAAGGGTGTATGGAGGGTCGAAGAGGTACATTGGGTTTCTATTTTGGGGGGTATTATTGACAAGAGGAATGGCTGTGTTTATTGTTTAATGTTATATGGCCCCGGTTCTGCACAGTATATGTGTGACTGTACGAAAATGAAAATGGAAAATAAAACTATCTATACAAGAGATTTTGTCAAAATGAAAAAATAATAATAATTTGTTTTGTTTTGTTCAGGCCAGGCCAGCTTGCTGGAAAAGCCAACTTTTTAGGGCACGTCGGAAGGACCGGAGGTCGGGGATTATACAAAGCTCCGGGGGCAGCTCATTCCAGAGGGAAGGCGCTCCTACAGAGAAGGCTCTCCCCCTGGGGGTCGCTAGCCGACACTGTCTGGCTGTCTGTATAGGATCTCCTGCTTGAGCAGGGGGGGCTGGACTAGAAGACCTCCAAGGTCCCTTCCAGCTCCACTATGATTCTGATTCCTTAGTTAACACTGTGGGCTGTGATTCAGCGCAAAGCTCGCCCAACTCCACAGGAAGATCAGAAGAGTTTTCTCCCATGTCTCCCCCACCCCCCCTTCCCTCTCGGGGTGTCAGTGTGTCTGTGTGTAGGAGGGACCGAATGACAGACACGTCTGTCATACGCCATTACCATTAGAACAGAATCTTGTTCTTTTATTACATCTGAACTCTGCCAGATTTCACAGCAGGAATGCTAAGTGAAATCAATGTCTCGGGTTTCCAGCCTTAGCTTCTGAGGTCACCGGCACTCTATCATTTCTCCGTATTATCTCCTTCTTTCGCCCTCCCCTCCTCTTTCTCTCAACCTCCAACTGGAACACAGCAGATTGAAAACAGCATGAGTCGGAGGGACCATGCTGCACAATTTTACAGCCGTTTGGAGGGCCCCCCCTGTCATTCACACACAAACACGCACAGACACAAAAACGCGCACGCCACTGTCTTCTTCTCTCTGCAGCTCAATTCTGCGACTGTCCCCTGGCAGGACTGAAACTCCAAAAGGGGAATAGATTATCCTCCTCCACCCCCACCCCTCCGGAAAGAAAAGGAGGGAAAGAGGAAAGGCTGCAATGTATTTCCAGTAATTGTGAATGGAAAAGGGGAGGGGAATCTTCCTTTCTTTTCCCAGGTAGGCATTTGAGTTATTGTGAACATTATCAAGTCAATACTGTAATCAGCAAATCCCCCAAATAAGGGCTAAAAGAAATATGACATAGTTTATCTTCCTTCCCCCCTTTAATGCGGGCAACTAGGCCAATATATATGGGTAGAGGGGTTCAAACATTTTTTCTTAGCAAAGTTTGATGGAACTTATTGGAACTCTCAGTATCTGCTGGCTGTAATATGGAAAGTGATCCTTGGAGAGTTGGCTTGAAAAGAACAAGTCATTGTTCCACCTGGGCTGCCTCTCCTTATTTTCTACACCAAATGTTAGACATATGTATGTATGTATGTATGTATGTATGTATGTATGTATGTATGTACGTACGTACGTACCATATTTTTGGGAGAATAAGACACACCTTTTTCCCACCAAAAAAGAGGGTGAAAATCTGGGTGCATCTTATACACTGAATACAGCACTTTCGGTCTCCCGAAACCCCTCCCCACCAAGATGTCCGTGCATAGTTTGTAGGAAGTTTCCAGAGTGCTCCTAGGGGTGGGGAGGGCAAAAATGAGCGAAAAACAGGCCATTTTTTGCTTGTTTTTGCCCCCCCCCCGCCCCCGCAGCACCCAGGAGCATTCTAGAAGCCTCCTAAAGGCCATGCATGTCTCTTTTTGAATGCTTTCATTCTGGATTTCCTGAATAAAGCAGATGCTGAATGAGATGGTTTATAAAGCCTGCTTCAGTTGTATTACAATTACAATAGCACAGTTGGAAGGGATCTTGGAGGTCTTCTAGTCCAACCCCCTGCCTAGGCAGGAAACCCTATACTGTTTCGGACAAATGGCTATCCAACATCTTCTTAAAGACTTCCAGTGTTGGAGCATTCACAACTTCTGGAGACAAGTTATTCCGCTGATTAATTGTTCTCACTGTCAGGAAATTTCTCCTCAGTTCTAAGTTGCTTCTCTCCTTGATTAGTTTCCACTCATGCTTCTTGTTCTACACTCAGGTGCCTTGGAAAATAGTTTGACTCCCTCTTCTTTGTGGCAACCCCTGAGATATTGGAACACTGCTATCATGTCTCCCCTAGTCCTTCTTTTCATTAAACTAGACATACACAGTTCCTGCAACCATTCTTCATATGTTTTAGTCTCTAGTCCCCTAATCCTTTTTGTTGCTCTTCTCTGCACTCTTTCTAGAGTCTCCACATCTTTTCTACATCGTGGCGACCAAAACTGAATGCAGTATTCCACGTATGGCCTTACCAAGGCATTATAAAGTGGTATTAACACTTCACGTGATCTTGATTCTATCCCTCTGTTTATGTAGCCTAGAACGGTGTTGACTTTTTTTGGCAGCTGCTGCACACGGCTGGCTCCTATTTAAATGGTTGTCCACTAGGACTCTAAGATGCTTCTCACAGTTACTACAATTGAGCAAGGTACCACCTATACTGTATCTGTGCATTTTGTTTTACTTGCCTAAATGTAGAACCTTCCTTTTTTCACCATTGAATTTCATTTTGTTAGATAGTGCCCAATGTTCAAGTTTGTCAATATCCTTCTGTATCTTAAGCCCGTCTTCTGGAGTGTTGGCTATTCCTGCCAGCTTGGTGTCATCTGCAAATTTGATGAGTTCCCCATTTATTCCCTCATCCAAATAATTGATGAAGATGTTGAAGAGTACTGGGCCTAAAACAGAGCCTTGGGGCCCTCCACTGCATACCTCCCTCCATGTAATGCAGTTCCATTGAGAACTACATGTTGAGTGTGGTTGGTCAGCCAGTTATGATTCCATCTGGTGGTGATGCTGTCTAACCCACATTCTTCTACTTTATCTAGTAGTAGGTTATGGTCTACCTTATCAAATGCCTTACTGAAGTCCAAGTAAACTATATCAACGGCATTCCTCTGATCCACTAATTTTGTCACTTTGTCAAAGAATGCAATAAGATTAGTCTGGCATGATCTGTTTTTGACAAACCCATGTTGGCTTTTGGGTATTACTTTGTTTACTTCTAGGTGTACGCTAATTCGTTGTATTGATGTAGGGAATCCGTACAATGCAAAATCCATGTTGGCTTTTGTGCAAATTGAAGTTGCAATAGGTGTTTTAGTGATTTCTAATAACTGCTAATCTACTTGTATCAGCTGCCACTTCGCACCTGTTTGTACTTCACTACTATTTGGTGACTGACTGTGATGAACTCTGGAGTGGGGGAACGATAATGTGGAAGACTTGGGGGGGAAGCGAAAGGAAGTGTTGTATTTGCTCAAGAAGCTGCTTCAAGGTCACCTGGCATACCAGCTGCATGCCACCCTGAGCCTAAACAGTCCGTTATGAAAACATTGGCTGAACAGCATTGGTTAGTTAGGAGTGGGTAGTGGGGGATAGCAGAGCGGCGCAGGGGAATTGACCTTAGGGATTTCACTGCATGATTCTCAGTTCTGGCTTTGCATTATTGCAATATGCTTGACTTCTAGTAAAACAATGCTTTCCTGAACAAACGGAGCCAAGGATCATTTCTGTTTTGGAGTTTAAGCTGCGGCAGGTCTGACAACTGGTATGGATCAATCAGAATGCCAAAGGAAGATTTTTTTTTTCATAGCCATAACCTTTCTGGTCACCCCAGATTGGAATTGAATGGAATAGCTGAGAAGAGGAGAGGAGAGGGGAAGGGAGGGGAAAGGAATGGAAGGAAGGAGAGGAGATGGAAAGGGAAGAGAGGGGAAGGGAGGAGTGGAGAGGGGAAGAGAGGAGAGGGGAAAGGAGGAGAGGGGAGGGGAAAGGAATGGAAGGGAGGAGAGGAGATGGAAAGGGAAGAGAGGGGAAGGGAGGAGTGGAGAGGGGAAGAGAGGAGAGGGGAAAGGAGGAGAGGGGAGGGGAAGGGAGGGGAAAGGAATGGAAGGGAGGAGAGGGGAAGGGAGGGAAGGGGAGGAGAGAAGAGGATTCCTTATTGTGTGACTGGACACACAAGGAATTTGTTTCCAATGCATAAGCTCTCAGTGTACATAAACAAGGCAATAAAATCATAAGATACCAATAAGAGAAAAAGTAGTAGAAAAGACAAGAACATTAATTCAGCCATACTACAGGGGTAAATATCCTTGACGTAAGACTAAGACCTAAGCCTTAGAGGACCTTAGGAGACCTAAGACCTGAATGTTATTTCCGTCCACAGCATGCAAAAATCCCATTCATATGCAACGGTGGGCTTTCCGAGAAAGCCTGGCAACTGACTCTGAAAGCTTTACCTACCTTGGTTTTGGGTGGTGGGCTGGTGGTGATCTTGTCGGTGTGAATATTGGTAGGCGATATTGCTGCCCCCATGTTGCTTTGGGGGATGCCGGAGAGTTTCCCACCGGGAGATACTTGCATGGCTGCAAGTTGTGCGGCGTATAGTTGCTGCAAAACAACAAGAAACAGAAGCTGATCAGCTAGAGAACCTAACCCAGGTCAGGAAACCCCCCCCCCCCCGTTTAAAATATAGATAATCCTCAACTTACAACCTTAACAGCTTAACAACTGTTCAAAGTTATGACAATGCTGGAAAAAAAAGGTGACTTCTGACTGGGCTTTTTGTACTTACAACCGGCACAGCAACGGTAGGGTCACATGATTAAAAATTCACGCTGTGGGAAACGGGAATGTATTTACGGGATTGGAGCATCCCGGGGTCATGTGATTGCCATCTGCAGCCAATGAAGGAAGCAAGGTTCACTTAATGACTGCGGCCCAAATGGTAGTAAAATCGGGCACAACTTACTCAGTGACCGTATGACCTAGCGATCAAGGTTCCAGTCCCAATTGTGGTTGTAAGTTGAGGATTACTTGTATACAATTCAGTATACAATCTGAATTATATACCATTCCAACTCCAACTTCCAATTCCGACTGTATACAACTCCAAACTTGACTTCAGGAAATACAACTTCAGCAACGGAGTGGTCGACGCCTGGAATGCTCTACCTGTTGTTACATCCTCTAACCCCCACAGCTTCAACCTCCAACTGTTAAACCGTGGACCTCACCCCATTCCTAAGAGCTCCGTAAAGGGGGCGTGCATAAGCGCACCAGCGTGCCTGCTGTCCCTGTCCTACTGTCCTCATTTACTTGTATTCATTTCCTTTGTTCATGTCCATGTTCATACTTATACCTGCTATCCTGTACATGTTTGACAAACTATTAAATAAATACCCTGTTTCCCCCCAAAATAAGACCTCCCTGGATAATAAGCCTTATCGGGCTTTTGAGCGCATGGACTAAAATAAGCCCTCCCCGAAAATATTCAGGGGAGCAGTAGCCATGATTTGATCACGCTCGCTGCCTCCTGCACCTCAAAAATAATAAGACCACCCTGAAAATAAGGCCAAGTGCTTATTTGGGGGGTCAAAAGAAAATATGACCCTGTTTCATTTTTGGAGAAACATGGCAAATAAATAATAAATAAACAATTAGATAGCAATAGCAGTTAGACTTATATACCGCTTCATAGGGCTTTCAGCCCTCTCTAAGCGGTTTACAGAGTCAGCATATTGCCCCCAACAACAATCCGGGTCCTCATTTTACCCACCTCGGAAGGATGGAAGGCTGAGTCAACCTTGAGCCGGTGAGATTTGAACAGCCGAACTGCAGAACTGCAGTCAGCTGAAGTAGCCTGCAGTGCTGCATTTAACCACTGCACCACCTCGGCTCGGGAATAGATACAGATGCTCCCATCTTTTGAGCATTGGGATTTCTACCATTTCAGGTCCCATGTTTTTTTTTTTTTTAAATAATTAGCTGTGCAAAGGAAGAAGAAAACTGAAGGGATGCTTATTGGGAAGGGGTGAAAAAAAATATCTTTATTTGCTGATGTTTATTTCGGCATTTCAGATACTGGTTTCCCTACTTTTTATCCATATGGAACCATAAGGCAGTTGACAGTCACGGGAAAGCACAACAAAAACAACAGATGAGACAAACAAACAAACAAACGACAATGCGAAGAAGCAGCACCAGAGAAAGAACTTGAAAAGGAAGCCACCGAAATCTTGGTTTCTGCCTTATGGGGATTGCAGAAAAGCAGCTGCAGTATTCAAATTATAGTTAATTGATGAGGGTCAACAGAGCTTCCAGCGAAGCTCTGAATTAAGCTGACATCTAAAAGCCACCAAGAAAAGAGTGCAAAAAATCTTCCGTAAGAAATTCCATGCTACCAATAGAAGAGAATATTTGTAGCTCGGAGTTGAACTCTGTGGGGTCCCTGAAGCTCTCTTGAGCTTGGTGGCGTTTTTTCTTTTGCAGACGTTTCAGCACCAAACTAGGTAACATCATCAGGGCTAGAAAGGGAATAAGGTTTGCTCTCCCTACTCCCTTATTAACACTGATGCGGATACCTAGTTTGGTAATGAAATGCCTGCAAGAAAACAGCCAAGCTCAGAGGGCACCAAAGACCCCACCAATTCCATGGTCTCCTGCCCTACTACTATTGAGAAGAGCCCATGTTGCACAGCCATCCATTGCCCTGCGAATATGAAGGAGGACCATTAAGAGGAAGTGAATCACTTAACAACCGTGTTACTAATTTAACAACTGCGGTGATTCACTTAACAACTGTGGGCAAGAAAGGTCATGACATGGGGCAGAATTGACTTAACCCATGTCTTCCTTAGCCACGGAAACAGCTCAATTGTGGTCGTAGGCTGAGGACTACTGCACTTGAAAATTGGTTAAGTCAACCACGCTACATTTGGACTTTTCCTGCTCATTCTAGAGCTATGATGACAAAGCTGTAGCACGCGTGCCCGAAGTGGCACGTGGAGCCATGTTGCCTGGTGCACACAGCGTCGCCCGTTCCTCTTCCAGGTTTCGGGTATGCATGCACACCTGAAGATCAACTGGCCTTTGTGGCAGTGCCGGAAACCGGAAAACCTAGTCTTCTGTTTTCCGGCGTGACCATGCGCAACGGCCAGCTGATCGGCACATCAGCATGAGCGGCAATAACCGGAAGTTGCTGGCTGGCGCACATCCACGCGCCAGAAACCGTAAGTTCATTTTCCAGCATGAACATGCCCCCCTGGGCAGCTGCTCTTCCTGGTCACGTCCCAATCGCGTGTGTGCGCCTGTGGGAAGTACATCCGTATCGAAAAAGTTCACCATAGCTACTCTAGAGAAAGCATTTGACGAGCCCGCTGGGAGTCACCCTGGAGTCTTACTTTCATTCCATTTTCTTTGCAAGATCAATTACTTTTCCAGAGCTACCTTTATAATGCGAAATCATAATTTGCAGAGACATTTTGATGTTTTAAGCCCTTCCATTTGCAAAACCGTAACTCTTGCAGGCCGCGCGGCCTTCTGCATACTGATGGGGAAATACAGCTCTCTGCAAAGGGCAGCCCCATGAACGGGAAGTTTAGGGGAGGTTTTGCTCACATCTTTTAAAACTGAAACTCGGTTGAGATGGGGACAGAAATTATAGCCGGGTGCTAAAAGATGCTAAAGCTTATAATGATTAAATATTTAAAGCAACATCAATATTTAGTTCGGTTTCCACCCACTTGGAAACATTTTTATATGGCTAATTCTGTTTCGTAGGATGGCCCAATATGTGTCAGGCGTGAAAGAGCATGTGAAGGTGCAATTAAATTAATTTATTGCTAAAAACGTCTAGGCAGAAGAATCTTCTCAACTAAGGACAGTTTCTACTTAAAGTTAGAGAACAGGGTCAATGGATTTTGAAGGGGATTGGACTGAGTCCACTTGTAGCTATGTAGGGATTCTAGGCTGATCAAAGATCAAGATCAAACACAACCCTGATGAGGCCCTCAATGAAATTGTATTTGACACTTCTGGAGTAGAAGATCTCCAAGGAACACTTCCAACTCTGTTATTCTCTCACATTGCACCCTGTAAAACAGAGGTCCCACACTCCAGTCTATGGACCAACACAGGGCCACGGCCAGGTGTGGGTTCCGGCAGCCACTACTGCCGGTTCGCTTCGGGGCGTGCCACACCAGAGGTGGGTTCCTACCAGTTCGCACCTATTCGGTAGAACCGGTTCATCAAATCTACCGAACCTGTTAGAAGAGGTTCCACCAGTGGACCCGGAAAGCAGGCCACACCTACAGAAGAGGTTCCAAAAATTTTTTGAAACCCACCACTGGTCCTTGGATATGATTATTCTACACTATCATGCTCATATTTATAAAACTCAGTGCCTCTGTGAAAGGTAAGGATGACTACTGCGTTTGTGGTGCAATCAGAACATTGCGTGTGTTGAAGTTGTTTTAACGCAAACCAAAGATGCCTTTTAAAAAACAAGTTTACATCCTATTCTTATGCATGCCAGTGCTGTGTGTGAGGTAATTTAAGGTGGTTCTGACAAGTGTCGTCGGCATCTTCATATCCAGTCACATGGGCAGCAAGCCACTCCCATCCAGTCACATGTGCAGCAAGCCACCCCCACAAAGGAAGCCACACCCCCAGAGTAGGTTCGAACAATTTTTGAAACCCACCACTGTGCCACGCATATGCTTTGTTTACATTGATCTTTTTTATCTTGCCCTTGTTACTTTATAAGTAACTCAAGCAACAAACATACATAATACTGAGCCTCCGTGCACGTCCTGCACTTGCCTGCATCCAAAACGAGCCACGTGGGGATTCCTGGGAGGGAAGGGGTGGGGTGGGTGGGGCCAGCCAGAAGTGGGATTTGGGGGAATCTCTGAACTGCACAAAATCTTAGCTAGAGGTTCTCCCGAACCCCTGCGAACCCCAAGCAGCAGCAGTGGGACTCAAAATTTTTTACTACCGGTTCTGTGAGTATGGCTTGTTGGGTATGGTGTGGCTTGTTGGGTGTGGCAAGGGAAGGATACTACAAAATCTCCATTCCCTCCCCACTCCAAGTGAAGGCTACTGCAAAATCCTGCCAATCAGCTGGGACTCAGGAGGCAGTGAATAGATGGGGGCGGGGCCAGCCAGAGGTGGTATTTACTAGTTCTCTGAACTACTCAAAATTTCCACTACTGGTTCACCAGAACTGGTCAGAACCTGCTGAATAGCACCTCTGAGCCCACCCCTGCCTGTGAGTAGCATTTTTAGCAGCATATTGAATCAGAAAGAAAAGCGATTATGTCAGTGAATACTAAAATGATTAAAAATATTAATTAATTGAAAGTAAAAGAAAAACCCTTAACTGGCATCTTATATCATGGCTCAGGGAGGCAGAAGTACGCTCACAATACATAAAATTTAGAGGGAAAGATTTTATTTCAGGAGGAAGTTGTGAGCATCTACTTCAAGCTAGGTCAATTCAGTTTCTTAAGATGATTCTTCTTGCACGCTGGGGAAATACATAGCAACAGTACTTCATCAAGTCCCTGCTACTTGGGGGGGAAGTTGTAGGCCAAAGTAAAGGAGAAGTGGCTACAAACATGTGCAAAAATGAAATACACACCAACACTGTGCATTAGGGCATTATTTCAAGGAGAAAAAAGGTCAACGAAATTAGGCACCTCCGCTGAAGATGCTTCTTATTGTGATGCTAAGTAATGGCGGGTTACGTGCCATAATAAACTAGAGCAAGGACAAGCGCGCATCCACATTGTGTCCAATGTTAAAATTCTGCACTAGTATTGAGTGAGCTTCTGTGAATGTTGGACGGCTGGTGTAAAACGGTCAACGAAGGTTGAAGAGCATCCAACTATGGAATGCATCCAACAAAGCATACAATTTCTAAGTAGGAGCTTGCAAAAGTGTTTCAAGGTGATTAAGGATGGTACAATCTATATCTATATCTATATCTATATCTATATCTATATCTATATCTATATCTATATCTATATCTATATCTATATCTATATCTATATCTATATCTATATCTATATCTATATCTATATCTATATCTATATCTATCTATCTAGATATATATATGGATGGATGGATGGATGGATGGATAGATAGATAGATGATAGGATGGATAGATAGATAGATAGATAGATAGATAGATAGATAGATAGATAGATAGATAGATAGATAGATAGATAGATAGATGATACATAGATGATACATAGATGATAGATAGATGATAGGTGATAGATAGATAGATAGATAGATAGATAGATGATAGATAGATAGATAGATAGATAGATAGATAGATAGATAGATAGATAGATAGATAGATAGATATGTTCTCGTAGATTTTCACGGGTGTAGGTATGCTGGTCTTGTTGTATTCAGGTATTTTCCAGTGTAAAATTGAGAGTATCTTGGCGACATTTTGACCTCGTCGAAAGCTTTGGTGGCTATCAATCTTACACGGGAAAAGACATACATACATACACACACACACACACACACACACACACACACACACACACACACAGTAATTTTACATCTGTTTCACCAAACCGGTACTTGCAAGAACTGGCTGCCTCCCGCCCCCCCCCCCCCCCAGGAGTCCCCATGCGGCCCGTTTTGGATGCCAGGTAAGTGCAGGACCCGTGTGGAGGCTCTGGGAGGGCAAAAAATGGGCCTCCCAGAAGTTCCAGAAGTCTGGAAACGGGCCAATTTCTGGCCTCCGGAGGGTCTCTGGAGCCCGGGAAAGATCATTTTCTATCTCCCGGAGGCTCGAAGAAAGCCTCCAGAGCCTGGGGAGGGTGAAAACGCCGCCCACCCCTATGGCGCAGGGGGTCGATAGGCCACGCCTACCCAGCAACCGGACAGAGAGCCGGTTGTGAACATTTTTGAATCCCACGCCTGAGAACGCCCCTTAATCAGCGCAAAAGAACACTAATTTCACCTTCCAAAGATCAAAGCAGACAATATTTTAGGATTGTTAGAACTGTATCTGGAGCCACTGTGAACCGGTGGCCACGACAAACTTCAGGTTATAAAACATTTGGGGTCATAAAACTGGAGAGAGGGAAAAGGGGAAAGAAGGGACAGAGAAAAGGGCATCTGAAGCGAACCGCTGGGAGAATCTGAACAGATGATAAAACAGCGAAGTTAGACGATGTTTATTTAAACTATGAAATTAACTACCAGGAGATACTGTTGGTGGCTGGAACCCAAGTAGTTTTAAAAGGAGATTAGGCAAAATTAAAGAAGAGAAGGCTAGCAATGGCTAATGGTCATGCTGGCTAGATATTGCCTCCAGGGTGAGAATACACAGACCCCTGAATATCAATTGGTAGTAAGCAACATGAGTAGGACTTTTGCATTATGTCTCCTGCCTGTAATCTGTCCACAGGCGTTTCCTTGGATGTTCTCTAAACTGAATCCTGGAAGACTTTAGGAGGCTTGCAGAGTTGAAGGTCAGAATCTTCTCAAATATCCCTCTCATTTCCCCAAAAGAACAAAGGGGAAAATATAATTTGCATTTGCAAACATTGAACCACCTCCCCTTCCTCGCCCCCCACCAAAAAAAAAAGATAACAAGTATTGAGGTTTTTTTGCAATTTTGGCAACTTGGAAATGTGTGGACTTCAACTCCCAGAATTCCCCAGCCAGCAAAGGGAATTATGAGAGCTGAGGTCCACCCATCTTTGAGTCACCATGGTTGAGAAACATCAGGATCAGAGGCGGTATGTCGCCAGTTCGCACCAGTTCGGGCGAACTGGTAGTGGTGGCGGCATGAGGCTCCGCCCACCCACCCTGACGTCATCATGGACCTTTTGCACATGCGCACGCTCCCGCTACCAAAGCAGTAGTGAATAGAATACCATTATTGATCAGGATCAAGGCTAAAGAGGCCACTAAAAAGCAGGACGGAAACTCCCAGAATAAAAATTCTAAGTCTAGTGAATAGAAGGACAAGAAGCAGGAGGAGGAGGAAGAAGAAGGAGGAGGAAGAAGAAGGAGGAGGATCATACAGAAGGGAGGAAGGTGAGCAGGCAGGCAGGCAGGAAGGAAGGAGGGAGGGAAGGAAGGAAGGAAGCAAGCAGGGAAGGCAGGAAGGAAGGAGGGAAGGAAGGAAGGAAGCAGGGAAGGCAGGAAGGAAGGATGGAGGGAAGGAAGCAAGGAAGCAAGCAAGAAAGAAGGCAGGGAAGGAAGGAGGGAAGGAAGGCAGGAAGGAAGGAGGGAAGGAAAGAAGGCAGGCAGGCAGGAAGGAAGGCAGAAAGGAAGGAGGGAAGGAAGACAGAAATAAGACAAAAGAAAAGGAAAAGAAAAGGAATTCCATTGGTATTTACTTCAAATATTTAAGACCCACAAACGGAGTATTTAGCTTCTACTTAATCACAGAGTTGGCAAAAGATCCAGAGGTCATAGGCCAAGGCAAGCTGCCATGTCTTTATTTATTTCTACCCAGCTGACCACCCAGTGGCTGGGACCCAAGGCCACCCTTCCACCCAGCAGTCCTGGACTACAATTGCTTTGGGTTTTGCTCCCTTCTCCTCGAGCGAGCGAGCGAGCGTCTTCTTACAGACCTTGCCACGGTTTGTGTGTGTGCGAGAGAGAGAGAATGAAATGTGCAATATGCAGGATGGGGCACACAGCATGTTCATATTTTTAGACAAAATCGAACTTTGACATTATTGAATCTGTCTGTTCAAATCTAATCGTTCCAGGGCAGGACAACGTCTGGCTCGAGACCAGGAAAAAGGACACTGGAATGACCGCACGCTGTGCGGCAAGATGCTTAACTGACAACATTTTTTAAGAGAATGAAAAGTTATGGCACCCTCAAGCAATCAAACAAAGGACCGTGTCTACTCAAAGGTCTATCGCGCAGAGCTCCAAAATTTGGATTAATTTTATACTCGAGGGATGCTGCCAACAGTCTCTATGGCAAAGCAGTGTAATGAAATACAATCTGTATTTTGCCATTTGCCCAGAAGTGTGCATTCACCATGTCTTGACTGTCTTTTCTAATGGTGGAGTGTTTAAATCTGAAGCCAATTTAATTTGTGCATTTGTTTCCTACGACGGCTCGAGGGTGGGGGGGGGGAATACACAGAAAGAAAAAACAACAACAACAACTCTTGATTATTCCATAATCTGTTAAAACTGATTATTCCAAAATCTGTTTAAAAATGGCTTTCAGTTTTAATGTCTGAATGTCTAAGGAGATACACAGTCATCCAGGTCAGGGTTAGTCCCCAAAGGTGCTTGTTCGAAAGGCAGTTTCCTTGTTTTTCCTTGAAGAGGTTTCACTACTCGACTAAGAAGCTTCTTCCATTCTGATGTCAGGACGAAGGGGGAAATGTCCAGTTGCCCTTCAAAATGACCCCTTTGGTTTTCACGGTTGTGCTTCCCTTGGGAAGACTTGGCTACCTTAAGAGGGTTGGTCATCTCTGTAGCATTTCTAGTGCAGGGATTTCCCCCTATTCTGACGTAGGCTTCCTGGTACAGTAAAAAGCACATGCTTAGTCCCCAAAACCCTCTTTTTATTTCAAAGGCTGGGAATTATGTTCATTCACAGCCTGTAATGAGTCCCAAATAGTTGTAAAGTGTCCTACAGTAGACTGCCAAAGTCTTTCGGGATAAGGCTGATAAGCATCCACCTTTATCTTCCTTGAAACGCTGCCAAAGACTTAATTGGCAATTAGCTTGCCAAGGCCACATGGAGCAAAGAGTCAAAACGGAGCTTCAGAAGATAAACTGACCAGCATGAACCAAGTTGCTTCCTGCAAAGGCTCCTCCTTTATGTCCTATGGGAGGGGACAATCACTTCCAAGCCTTACTCCCGAGTTGTCCCTTCTGTCTTAACTGTTCTTGCCTTCTGGCAGCTCTGCGCATGCACACACTGGGAACAGGGGGAGCCTATTCCTCTGCCTCGCTGATGTCTCCATTCTGGAGGCTCCAGAGGCAGCACATCACTCCCAGATGGCCCTGGTCCCCTCTCTGCCTCTGATGCAGAGCCCTTGTCTGAGCCTTCCCCAGACTCCAGGAATGGCCCATGTTCCTCCCCAACCTCTTCACTGTCCAACTCTGCTGCCAGCTCCGCAGGCTGCCGGCAGACCACAAGACCCCCCAACCTTGGCAATTTTTAAGACTTATGGACTTCAACTCCCAGGATTCCTCAGGTTGGATACCATGCTGTCTGGCTGAGGGATTCTGGGAGTTGGAGTCTGTAAGTCTTTAATGTTGCGAAGGTTGGTGAGCTCTGTTTTAGTGCATTCTTCATACATCACAGCTTGAAAACCTAGTTCTTTCTATATCTGCTAGAACTGACATCTCGTATCTTCTGAAGCAGAATGTCAGCTGATCTGGAGGTTTGAGTTTGGCTGATCTCTCCTATCTATCACTGTCTCTTAATTCTAAAATCAAATGCTACGCTGGTCACTTCTGCCTTGCTCAAATCTACATGGGGCTGCCCTTGAGGAGCATCCGGCGACTTCAGCTAGTGCAGAACGCAGCCGCGCGAGTGATCGCGGGTGCACCCCGATTCACCCGCATTACACCTATCCTCCGCGAGCTGCGCTGGCTACCTGTCGATCTCCGGATGCGCTTCAAGGTGCTACTGATCACCCATAAAGCCCTACATGGCAGTGGATCTGGATACTTGAGAGACCGCCTTCTGCCAATTACCTCCCTACGACCTATAAGATCCCATAGGTTAGGCCTCCTCCGCATTCCATCGGCCAGCCAGTGTCGGCTGGCAACCACAAGGAGGAGGGCCTTCTCAGCAGCGGCCCCGACCCTTTGGAACGAGCTCCCCGTAGAGATTCGCACCCTCTCCACCGTCCAGGCCTTCCGCACAGCCTTGAAGAACTGGCTCGCCCGTCAGGCCTGGGGATAAGGACCATTACCCCGCCCGAATGTTGTATGCATGTTGCTTATTATTTTATTATGTGTTGTCGTCTTAGTGTTGTATTCCCCCCTCCCTGGTTTTCTGTGAGCCGCCCTGAGTCCCCTCAGGGAAAAGGGCGGCCTACAAATAAAATCAAATGAAAAAATGAAAATGAAAATATAAGTAACACAACATTAATTTGGTCCTTAACTGTATCTTAAAAACTGATACTCAACGTGTTCTACCAGAAAGAAGACCTTGTGACTTGCTGATGTTACTGGACTACAATGCCCATCATTCCCCACTACTGACCACAAGGCTCAGAGATATATTTTGGAGGGCCATGGATTCCTTCCCCCAGCCTAGAGCTTGCTGAGAGTCTATTTTCAGCAATTACTTATAATCATAACACAGAGTTAAGATCAGGGGTGGGATTCAGCCGGTTTGGACCGGTTCGGGCAACCTGGTAGCTCCAATGTTCAGCTGAGAGTGAACCAGTTCACTCTGATGATCAGGTTGGCCCGCCAACCCGCTTTACTTACCTATATCCTCTCAGCTGATTCACGCCACAGAATGGATTGCCGCACCTGAGCTGTGTTACTCCCCAAGAAGTAACATGGAAGGTAAGTTTTGGTAAAACAGCGCACAGGTGCAAAACACGCGCTCACCGAACCGGTTGTTAAACCGGCAGGATCCCACCACTGGTTAAGATGCAAGTTCGTGCAATGCAGGCAGACGTAACAATCCCTTTTCATGTAATACATCCTGCATTTTCTATAATAGTAAACCTCAGAGAATTTAGTGCAAATCTACAGAATGCCCAATGTATTCTAAACCTTGAATTTTTTTTTGCATGTGATAGATTAATATGGATATGATAAGCCTAAGAAATCTTTAAAAATATGCAGGCCATCACCTTTCTGTTGATTTTCAAGAAATCCAACTGAGATGGAGAATACAGTATTTTTCCTTCCAATATACAATACTGCATACCATCTTCACCTTTATCCATTCCTGTTGAGGTTTTTTTTTTCCCCAAGTTAGATGCAACTCTTAGTTTATGAAATACTTATCGTGCCTAAAAGAGGGATTATTATTCATGGACTTCACATTTATGATGCAATTTTATAAATAGTAACCCAGGGGCTAACTGCCATTAAACTCAGAGTAAGATTACACTCCTTGTTTATCTATTTGCATTATTCCTCCCATATCTTGACTATGGTTATTCCATTTTACCCTCATGATAATTCCGTATAATAGGTGAGGTTGGCAGACAATTTTAACGCCGAACATTTCTTAAATACCATACCTTACACATTAATATCTGCAAAAATATTCTTAGGACACTAATCTTCAGGTCTTAAGGAAATGTTGTCAAACCTAAGCCAACATCTATAATCCTTAACTTATTTGAAATTGCAATAGTCGGCTAAAGTTTCCCCAAAATTGTGAAGCAGGCCGTGGCTTAATAGCTTGGCCACACCACAGAAGTTCAGCTGTGATGCCATATACCCTGTTTCCCTGAAAATAAGACCTCCCTGGATAATAAGCCCAATCGGGCTTTTGAGCGCATGCGCTAAAATAAACCCTCCCCCGAAAATAAGCCCTCCCTGAAAATATTCCAATGTAGCAGCAGCCATGAGAGGTGAGCACGCTCACCTCCTCCTGCACCTCAAAAATAATAAGACCTCCCTGAATATAAGACCTCCCCGGATAATAAGCCCAATCGGGCTTTTGAGCGCATGTGCTAAAATAAACCCTCCCCCGAAAATAAGCCCTCCCTGAAAATATTGCAACACAGCAGCAGCCATGAGGTGACCATGCTCGCCGCCTCCTGCACCTCAGGCCAAGCACTTATTTCGGGGGGGGGGGGAGGTTCAAAAGAAAATAAGACCCTGTCTTATTTTTGGGAAAACACGGTAGGTAGTCCTCGACTTATAACCATAACTGAGCCCCACATGTCTGTTGCTAAGTGAGGAATTTGTTAAGGGAATTTTGTCTCATTTTAAGACCTTTCTTGCCACCGCTTTTAAGTGAATCACTGCAGTTGTTGAGGGAAGGTGGCTTCTCCAATGACTTTTCTCGTCAGAAGTTTGCAAAATGGGATCACATGACCCTGGGACACTGCAACCGTCATAAATATGAGTTGGTTGCCAAACATCTGAATTTTGATCATGTGACCACGGGGATGCTGCAACAGTCATTGGTGTGAAAAATGGCCATAAGTCACTTTTTTTAGTTTTTGCTGGGAGAGGCACAGTGGGCTGGTCCTTCGCTGTTTCCAGGGCGTCTCCATAGACCAGATCTAAATATCCCATGGGCCGGATCCAGCTCGCGAGCCTTGAGTTTGACACCCCTGCTATAGAGAGTTGCTTTAGTCTGGCAAGATTTCTGTCTATAGGTAAGCAACAGTGGTGGGTTCCAGATCCCGGTGCAACCGGTAGGGTGCAACTGGGCTGGGCGCCTACCAAATGAATGCACGCAGCACACACACACACACACACAGACGCATGCGTACATGACACTTCCGTGACGCTCCAGCTGCTTGGCGAAGAATCTCACAGGCGCCGAACGCTCCGTGTGTGGAAGCCCCGAAAACCTCAAATACCGGTAAGGAGCGCGGGCGTGTCCTCCAGAGCACCATACTAGAATGGTACCTGGTGCTCCCGGCAGGCATTGGTATGCCCATACCGGACATAACCCACCACTGGTAAGCAACCATAAAGAAACCACTCGGAAGTTATCTTGTGCCTTTTCTTATATTTCCCTGTTAACATGCGTAATAAACCCTAACCCTAACCCAATACTTAATACTACATGTAATAACAGCAGCTAGAATCGTATATGCTCAAAATTGGAAAAATGGAAATATACCCACAGAGGAAATGGTAATAAAGAAAATATTAGACCGTGCCGAGATGGACGGGTTGACAATGGAAATCAAAGGTGAAGGAGAAACAGAATCCTATTTAATTTGGGATGCCTGGTATAATTGGTTAGATAGCAGATGCAAAGATTAGAAAATTAACAATAAAAGACGATTAATGATTAGAAATTAGAAATAAGTATAATGATAGAATAGACAGAAGAATATTGATTGTAAATAGTATTACGGTAAGATGTTATAAAAATGTAACTATCTAGAACAGTGTTTCTCAACCTTGGCAACTTGAAGTCCTGTGGACTTCAACTCCCAGAATCCCCCAGCCAGCTATGCATAGCTGGCTGGGGAATTCTGGGAGTTGAAGTCCACAGGACTTCAAGTTGTCAAGGTTGAGAAACACTGATCTAGAATAATAATTATATAGAGATTTGTGTTAGAAATATGGAAACAATAGTTTCGAACATGATACTGTATACTACCATGTTTTCCCGATTCTTTTGCCCCCTGAAATAAGCATTTGGCCTTATTTTCGGGGAGGTCTTATTATTTTTGAGGTGCAGGAGGTGGTGAGCATGGTCACCTCATAGCTGCTGCTGTATTGCAATATTTTCAGGGAGGGCTTATTTTCAGAGGAGGGCTTATTTTAGCGCATGTGCTCAAAAGCCCGATTGGGCTTATTATCCGGGGAGGTCTTATTTTCGGGGAAACAGACATAATAGTATGTATAACATAAAAAAAACCTGTGATAACTGGTATATCGCTGTTGCAAAGTTGAAACCATGATGTAAAACAAAGAAAATTGTATAATAAAAATACTTTTTTTTAATTTAAAAAAGGAAGTTATCTCGTGGCATTCTTGGTTCCTTTGGCCTAACAACTGCTGATTATAAAGCCAAAGTCCAAATCTTGTTTGTCCAACATTGTTCATATGCAGGAACTTATTACTTGCTACTTCCTATCATCAGCTGATTTTTTTTAAAAAAAAAATTGTTAGCTTCTGTAGCAATAATGCGTGGCTGTGAAGTTTATCAGGCCAGATTGCCTCTCCCTTTGCAAATTAAGAATAGCTCGCTGGAAGGCTGCCCAAATAAGTCACATATTTGTACATAACAATGTTCACGCCATGTGACAGTAATTGAAATGAAGTGAAAAGGCTTGAAAGCAAGCCAGAAAGGAAATTTGATAGGGTCATCCGGGCAAACACTGCCGGCTGATATGTTCCATATGAACGGGCTATCCAATGTAAGCAGCGCAAATGCCTCCGAAGAACAAAGATATCTTCCATCCACTTTGCAAACGCCTTGTTGGGTGGCCTGAAGCCGAGCGTTCCTCCGTTTCTTTGTACAAAGTGCTCAGAACGGGCCAGAACTTACAAAGATGGGTCGTCCGGAAACGGGGAAGGAAGGGGAAGGACACCAGAATGAGAAGCAGCTGTTTTGCATACTAGCAATAGCATTTAGACTTTATATACCGCTTCATAGTGCTTTTACAGCCCTCTCTAAGCGGTTGACAGAGTCAGCCTGTGGCCCCCAACAATCTGGGTCTTCGTTTGACCCGCCTCGGAACGGCGGAAGGCTGAATCCAACCCTGAGCCTGGTGAGATTTGAGCTGCCAAATTGCAGGTAGCTGGCAGTCAGCAGAAGAAGCCTGCAGTACTGCGCTCTAACCACTGCACCACCACGGCTCAGATAAACCCTGTTATAGGCAGACATAGTTAAAATGATAACGCAATGGCATTTGGGACAAGACCCAAAGGTGCTTTTTTTCCAAGAGGCAACTGGAGCCAAGATGGTGCAGTGGTTAGGGTGCAGTACTGCAGGCCACTTCAGCTGACTGTTATCTGCAGTTCAGCGGTTCAAATCTCACCAGCTCAAGGTTGACTCAGCCTTCCATCCTTCCGAGGTGGGTAAAATGAGGACCCAGATTGTTGTTGGGGGCAGTATGCTGACTCTGTAAACCGCTTAGAGAGGGCTGAAAGCCCTATGAAGCGGTATATAAGTCTAACTGCTATTGCTATTGCTATCTTTTTCTTTGAAAACATTTCACTTTTCATCCAAGGAGATTCTTCAGCTCTGACTGGATGGTGTGGAATGGAAGGATTGATATTCCTTGCAGACGGCTGGTCCGTTGCATCCTTTTAGCGAGTCGTTAAGGTCACCTGGAGGTTTATCTGTTTTCTCAGGGTCACCCGAGTGGAGCCTTCTTGGAACTTGTGAAAGGATCGTGCTGTAGATTGGAGATAGATGATGTTGTATCCCTTCCCCTCTGTTGAGAGAGGGCTGTTCAATTGTGACGGAGGTGGCCTCTTTGACCCCTCTATCAAACCAGCGGTCCTCTCTGTCCAAAATGTGGACTTTGTGGTCTTCAAAAAAGTGGCATGTGTCTTTTACATGCTCCACACCCATTTGCACCACTCAGGTGACCCTGAGGACAGAGATAAACCTACAGGTGACCTTAATGTCTCTATAAAAGGATGCAAATGACCCAGCTGTCTGCAAGGAGTATCAATCCTTCCATTCCCTGCCATCCAGTCAGGGCTGAAGAAGCTTCTTGGATGAAAAGAACTTGAGAGTGGAGTCAAAAGAGGGACCAGCCTAGAATCCCTATGTAGTCACAAGCAAACTAAGTCCAACTGCCTTTAGTGCTGCTGGACTTTATCTAACTCAAAATCAGGTGCCAACTATTAGTTGAGAAGATTCCTGTCCCTAGGCTTTAAGCCAGGGGTCCTCAAACTCTTTAAACAGGGGGCCGATTCATGGTCTGTTGGGGGAGCGGGGCCGATTCACGGTCCCTCAGTCTGTTGGGGGGGGGGCTGACTGGCAGGGTGGGTGTGGCTAGGTGGACATGTGACTGGGTGGGTGTAGCCAATTTAGCAGTCCATTTTGCATTTGTCCTTTTTGTACTTGCCCCTCCCCTTCTCACCAGCCGGCCTTGGATCACATGGCTGTGAAAAACACCCTGAAAGGCTGTTTTTAAAGTGTTTTTAAAGACTTTTAAAGCACAACTTTACAAGCAGAGCTGCTTTGCAAGCCAGCAGCAGCCCCTCCCCTATTCACGTACCAGCCCTGGATCACGTGGCTGCACGGGCAAGATCCCTCCTCAGTCAGCTGGTCCTCCCCAGCACCCTTCGGCCTCACCTTCGGCAGCAGCGGTGTGAACAGAAGTGCAGCTCAACCGGTGAAACAACTAACCAGAAGTGAGGCTGGAGTAGATGCTTGCTGGAAGTTAAGGCCGACAGTGAGGGGCAGGGTGAGGGATGGGGCTGAAACTCCATGGGCCGGATGCATTGGAGGGCCGTATCCGGCCCACGGGCCATAGTTTGAGTATCGGTGCTTTCAGCACTGAATTGGCTTAATCGAACGTTCATATGCGGGCCTGATCTTTTGCACCCAATAGGAATAAAAGCAAACATCCTGCTTTCTTCCACTCGGTGTAAATTATGCGCAGACTCAGGTATCCTCCAGCAACCAAACGGCACGTAGGTTTATAATTAGTCTAACGACAGAGGGGGCTGTGAAATGGACACCTCCTCCCCGCTTCTCCTTCAGAACCGTCCAAATTTAGACCCGCGTGCACACTTTGCGGCATGCCTCTCTGAGCTACCTTCGAGGATTCTGACTACCAACCGTGAAATCTGTTCCTGTGACAAGGTAAGCAATCTGTGTGGGGAATATGCTGCTGAGATTCAGCTGTTAGCCCAGGATGCAACTTGGAATGAAAGAGGCTCAATTGATCAGTTCAGAGAGAGATTATCAGAGCAAATATAAAATGGATTTATAGATTGAGGTGCCCCTAAGACTATGATAGCAGGGACTGAGCTCTACATGGACAACAATGGCAACTTGAGGAACTGTGACAGAGACACCGACACTTTTCTTTCTTTCTTTCTTTCTTTCTTTCTTTCTTTCTTTCTTTCTTTCTTTCTTTCTTTCTTTCTTTCTTTCTTTCTTTCTTTCTTTCTTTCTTTCTTTCTTTCTTTCTTTCTTTCTTTGAGAGACCGCCTTCTGCCGATTACCTCCCTCCATCCCATCAGATCGCACAGATTGGGCCTCCTCCGAATTCCATCCGCCAGTCAGTGCCGACTGGCAACTACGCGGAGGAGAGCCTTCTCAGTAGCAGCTCCGACCCTTTGGAACGATCTCCCCGTGGAGATTCGTACCCTCACCACTCTCCAGACCTTCCGCACAGCCCTTAAGACCTGGCTATCCCGTCAGGCCTGGGGATAAGATTTTAATCCGCCCCGCCCGAATGTTGAATGAATGTTGTGTTTTACTGTTTTGTTTTATTTTATTCATATTTATGTTTTCTCTTGCACTCCCTCCTATGAGTTGTAAGCCGCCCTGAGTCCCCTCAGGGAAAAGGGCGGCCTATAAATGCCAAATAAAACTCTAAACTCTAAAAACTCTTTTCCTTCCTTCTTCTTTGTTTTTCTTTCCTTCCTTCCTTCCTTTCCCTCCCTCCCTTCTCTCTCTTCTTCCCCGTCCTCTGAGACTTTAGAACGTGAAGCTATCCAGAGGGAACATGGTGGAACCCCTGATCTACCTAAGAAACTTGGGCTGAAAGGATCACAAGGCCTGTATTTCTACAGTCCAATCCCCTGCTTAGGCAGGAAACCCTACACCTCTTCAGACAAATAGTTATCCAATCTCTTCTTAAAAGCCTCCAGTGTTGGAGCATTCACAACTTCTGGATGCAAGTTGTTCCACTGATTCATTGTTCTGTCAGGAAATTTCTCCTTATTTCTAGGTTGATTCTCTCCTTGATCTGTTTCCACCCATTGCTTCTTATCCTGCCCTCAGGTGCCTTGGAGAATAGTTTGACTCCCTCTTCTTTGTGGCAACCCCTGAGATATTGGAAGACTGTTATCATGTCTCCCTTCATCCTTCTTTTCATTAAACTAGACATACCCAGTTCCTGCAACCGTTCTTCATATGTTTTAGTCTCCAGTCCCCTAATCCTCTTTGTTGCTCTTCTCTGCACTCTTTCTAGAGTCTCCACATCTTTTTTACATTGTGGCGACCAAAACTGGATGCAGTATTCCAAGTGTGGCCTTACCAAGGCATTATAAAGTGTTATTAACTCTTCACGTGATCTTGATTCTATCCTTCTGTTTATGCAGCCTAGACTTGTGTTGGCTTTTTTGGCAGCTACTGCACATGGCTGGCTCATATTTAAATGGTTGTCCCCTAGGACTCCAAGATCCCTCTC
Organism: Thamnophis sirtalis; assembly: GCF_051295495.1. Lineage (NCBI taxonomy): Eukaryota > Metazoa > Chordata > Lepidosauria > Squamata > Natricidae > Thamnophis > Thamnophis sirtalis. The sequence continues at coordinate 9,156,259 of NW_028261389.1, forward strand.
ACAGTTACTACTATTGAGCAAGGTACCACCTATACTGTACCTGTGCATTTCGTTTTTTTCTTGCCTAAATGTAGTACCTTACCTTTTTTCACCCTTGAATTTCATTTTGTTAGATAGTGCCCAATGTTCAAGTCTATCAAGATCCTTAAGCCTATCTTCTGGAATGTTGGTTATTCATGCTAGCTTGGTATCGTCTGCAAATTTGATGAGTTCCCCATCTGTCCCCTTTTGCTCAAGGTGCAAACTTTTATCAGCTTCAATATATTCCAGGGATGTGTGTGTGTGTGTGTGTGTGTGTGTGTGTGTGTGTGTGTGTGTTATTTCCAATGACAACCAAGTTCCTCATTCATTCATCTTCACTCACGTATTGAAACCAAATGGCAAGGAACAACAGATTGACATTCAAGAAAAAACGTACACTTGGTCCATTCTTACCCCTAGCAGCTGAATTAAAGCAAATCCATCCCTTGGGAAGAATAAAGATACACAGTTGTCACAACTCATTAGTATGTCACAATAAATGCCAAGAAAGAAAGAAAAACCCTCCAAACCATTTCAGGAAAAGGAAGATGCTGGGATATGCCACTTCTGATGTGAATGCCCTCTTCTCTCTTCCCATCATACTGTTTTTCAGAAGTTTTTTTTAAGCAACAATAACAACAACAACAACAACAACTGTCCTCTCTAGCTATGATTACGGCAGCAAACTCTCCTGGGGAACACACAAGCCATTCCCTTGTCAACTTCTTTCATCTCATTTGAACTGGAGAAGGGATAACAGCAAACTACTCGGCCAAATGTCATGTGCCAAAGACTATTTATCAATGTCACGTCCGCTTGTCCCTTTATCCGGGTCATTTGATTGACGCTAAGTAAGTCGATGGCCAGAATGTATAGAGGGAAAAATTTAGCTTCTCAAACTGGCTGAAAAGCCAGGAACTTTTCAACAAGCCACGGGAATTTTCATTTATATTTACAATTGGAAAGAACGATGGATCTTAAAAACAGATAGAATAGAACAGAATAGAATAGAATAGAATAGAATATGGAATGGAATGGAAAATATAATGGAATGGAATGGAATAGAATAGAATTCTTTATTGGCCAAGTGTGATTCAGTTATATATTTCTAATCATATATGTTTCTCATATGATTTGATACAAGATTTTCTCATGATGGATGGCTGTTTTGACTACCTATTTTTCTATGAGATTTAGATTAATTGGATTATCCCATTTTTTTACTTTATCATCACAACTGCCTAGAGCCTTGGGAACATGTATAAAAATGCATGTAAAAAGCAATAAATGCATTTAAAAAAAACAAAACACCCGGAATTTTAAAACTGAAAACGAGTCCTACTTTCATGCATGTTCCAGTTCTTTATACATTATTTCTTCTCTAGTCTGAGGCTGTATTAAATATAACCCCAATTTACCAAAAGAGTAAAGCTTGATGGCTTTCAACAAACACTTCTCTCTTTTTTCCTCTATTCGCATTTGCATGTCTTAGGACTAGAAAGTGTGTTTGGGTGGGTGCAGAATAAATTACTTCCCTGTAGCACAACTGTGAAACTTGGTTTCCTTCAGGTGTGCTGGGCTACCAGTGGTGGGTTTCAAAAATTTTTCGAACGTATTCTGTGGGTGTGGCCTCCTTTGTGGGAGTGGCTTGCTGGCCATGTGACCTGGTGGGAGTGGCTTGCTGGCCATGTGACCTGGTGGGAGTGGCTTGCTGGCCATGTGTTCTCTCTCTCTCTCTCTCTCTCTCTCTCTCTCTCTCCCCCTTCCTTTTGTCTCTCTGTCCCTTTTTCCTTTTTTTTCTTTCATCTCTCTCACTTTTTCTTTTTTTCTTTCTTCCTTCCTTTCTCTTTCTGTCTCTGTGTGAGTCTGTGTGTGTTTGTGTGTGTTTGTGTGTGTGTGTGTGAGTGGTGGGTTTCAAAAATTTTTGGAACCTCTTCTGTAGGTGTGGCCTGCTTTCCGGGTCCATTGGTGGAACCTCTTCTAACCGGTTCAGTAGATTTGACGAATTGAAAAGTTTTGTTTGTAATCTGTTTTTGTTCTTACCATATTTAACCTTTTTACCATAGAGCACATATAAAACTGCTCAGAAGCTTTTCTGTCTAGGGCCAGATGAAAAAAGACCCAACACAAACACACACATGTATATAAATACACACACAAGCACACGCACATATACACACATAAACACACACAAAAATGGATAAACACATATATTGGTATATACATATGTATGCATACACATTCACACAGCCACACACACCAATATTGTTGTGGCCCACCAGTAGAGCTGGCAGCAGATTCGGACAGTGAGGAGGGGGTTGGGGAGGAACATGGGCCAGTCCTGGAGTCTGGGGAAGGCTCTGATGAGGGCTCTGTGTCGGAGGCAGAGAGGGGGCCAGAGCTGTATGCCAGTTATCAGCTACCTTGAGAGTTAGATATCGAAGAGGCAGGCAAACAGCTGGAGCCTGTTCCCAGTGTGCCCATGCGCAGAGTTGCCAGATGAAGGGAACAGCTAAAGAACAGGGGTCGACTTGGGAGTAAGGCCACAGGTGGATGATGAATGGCCCCTCCCAGAGAAAATAAAAAAGGAGCGAAAGGGGAGTGGAGTTTGCAGGAGATGATTAGTTTGCTTAATTGGTTCATCACTCTCCGAGACTCCTTGCCAAGTTTTGCAGATATCGGCCTGGCAGCTCTCCAAGCCAGATAAGGTCTGTGACTGTAAATCCTCCCTCGAAAGACTTTGCTGGATGTGAATGAGCAGAATTCACAGTCAGTTAATAAAAAGGTTTTTTTGTCATGACAAGGAGTTGCTTCGTGGTTTGGGTCAGAACACACACACACACACACACACACACACACACACACACATTATAGACAAATATATATATAAATATATATATGTGTGTGTGTGTGTGTGTGTGTGTGTGTATGTTTTTTATTTGTGCTGTTAGCTTCCTCCTATGGTTGGGGCTTACCAGGGGTTGTGACTCTAAATATAGATAGATAGATGATAGATAGATAGATAGATAGATAGATAGATAGATAGATAGATAGATAGAGGAAATCCTACCTTCTTACTAGAACTGATGATGTTACCTAGTTTGATAACATTTGCAAGAAACACCAAGCCCTTCCAGCCCCACTCAACCCCAACTTTTACAGGGAGTCAATCAACAGAGAGATGTAAAGAAACAAGATTTCTTATATTCTTTTTTTTTTTTTACTCTCTGGGTGTGAAAAAGCATCATGCAAAATCAGGATCCAAAAATTGTGCCCCACTGCTCCACAAAATTGGATTCCACGGTCACATCCGATTCGACTACTTGTTCCTTCCCATGGAGCCTGACAGTGTTAAACCAGAAAAAGAACATGAAAAGTTTTGCCTAATCTTAGCTATTACAACTTCATCCCGACTCATTACAACTGAAATTAATGTCCATATGTAGGAGAGTTTTCAATTGCTAACAATGAGATTAATTAAAAAAGACCCTAATCCACATGTTAAAAATTAATCATCAGCTAATTTGTGCTAACAGGAGGGGAGACGGCGGAACCATTTTTCAGTATGGTAATCTTTTTAATTTTTTTTCATTTCATGTCATCCTTGCATCAAAAGCAGCTAGAAAAACAGATGCATTTAGCATTCTCCACACAGAAAGAAGCAAGCAACTAAATCAGACCTCACCAATGGAAACGTCCAGGTTTCAACGCAATTAAAAAGGGAATATGGACATTTCCCAGCAAATAAAAATGGAAAACTAATTTATAACTATATGACCATGAGCTGTTTGTATGTCTCATCTCTCTCTGCTTCTGATAAGGCGGTCCTTATAGCTTATGTTAGATAAGAGACAAATGAAGAATCCCTTGAAAAAGGAAATTGCTAAAACTAAGAAGCATATGAAGGATTCGTTATTATTCAGTCACAACCAATTAAATCTTAGTTCATGGATTTGACCACCTGCTTTTTCATCAATTAATCAATGCCACTGATTTTTTTTTAAGGCTACCATAGTTTAATAGCTCAAACCACCTTCCTTTATGGAGGCTTACTGTTTCACATTTGTGTTCCTAGAGAAAAATCATAACTGTAATTACATATTGTAGTCCTCAACCATACACTTAGTGTCCGCAGTGGGATTCACTTATCTTCTCCGCTGGTTCGCAAATGTGAGAATGGGTAAGTGGTGGGTTTCAAAATTTTTTAGAACCTCTTCTGTAGGTGTGGCCTACTTTGTGGGAGTGGCTTGCCAGCCACGTGACTGAGTGGGAGTGGTTTGGCAGTCATGTGACAGGGTGGGCGTGGCCAACTTGTAAAATGTGGTGAAACTCACTTAACAACGCTCTTGCTTAGCAACCAAAATGTTGGCGCAGTGGTTAGAGTGCAGCACTGCAGGCTACTTTAGCTGACTGCAGTTCTGCTGTTCAAATCTCACCGGCTCAAGGTTGACTCAGCCTTCCATCCTTCCGAGGTGGGTAAAATGAAGACCCGGATTGTTGGGGGCAATATGCTGACTCTGTAAACCGCTTAGAGAGGGCTGAAAGCCCTATGAAGCGGTATATAAGTCTAACTGCTATTGCTATTGCTATTGGCTCAGAAACTCTGGCATTTGAAGCACGCAAGTCTTAAAGCTGTCAAGTTACAAGACCCTTCCACCCCCTAACCCTTTAGAAAAAAACCCCAGGGGTGTTCAAATTTGACAGCTTTAAGACTTTAAGGTTTAGATAGGACTCTTAGAGGCAGGCAGGGAGATTGGTGAGCCAATCAGTGAGCAGCGGGCGGGACAAGTCTGGTGCAGACGGGCAGGGGGAGGGAGCTGGAACCGGTTCTAACCAGCACGGTAGATTTGTGGAACCTCTTCTATAGAAGAGGTTAGAACTGGCAGGAACCCACCCCTGGAATGGGTGCAATGCTCATGCATTACGTCGGGGTGGGTGGGCGGAGCCTCCTGCAGCCACCGCTACTGCTTCGCCCAAACTGGAGAGAACCGGCTGAATACCACTCTGCTTATTGGCCAGTTTGAAGTTACAATGGCTCTGAAAGTGTGACATTTTTCACACTTATGGCCATTGCAGCAATCCCATGGTCACGTGATCAAAATCCAGATGCTTGGTCACTGACTCATATTTATGACAGTTGCAATATCCTGGGGTCATGCAATCAATCACCTTTTGCGACCTTCTGACAAGCAAACTCAATGGGGAAGCCGGGTGCACTTAAACACTGTGTTACTTAACAACTGTGGCAAGAAAGATCATAAAATGGGACAAAACCGCTATCCTGCTTAGCGACTGAAATTTTGGGTTCAATTGCGGTTGTATAAGTCAAGGACTATCTGCATAATGCATGTTTTATAAGCAAACCACTCTATAGGTATGGCACCGATGGGATGCTCCGGATTCAAATCCCACTTGGTGGTGCAGTTAATTGGGTGATCTTGAAATAGGGCTCTGATGCGCAGTGGTTAAAGCGCAGTATTGCAGGCAAACTCTGCGCACAGCCTGGAGTTCGATCCTGACAAGCTCAAGGTTGACTCAGCCTTCCATGGTCGATAAAATGAGGACCTGGATTGTTGGGGGGCAAGAGGCTGACTCTGTAAACTGCTTAGAGAGGGCTGTAAAAGCACTGTGAAGCGATGTATAAATATTGCTGCTATGGCTATTGCTATCTTGGCTTAGTTGATTTATCTCGTCGGTTAATTTAAAAGACGGTTGGGAGATCTTTTAAGAAAGCCTGGTCTGTTTGCATTCTAACACCCTACTGACTCCCATACTTGGCTGTTTTCTGTGTCTTGAAATGTTTGAGTTCTCCAGTCTGAAGCTAATGTGGAGAACACAGGATCTAGTTGTATATTAGCATCTATGTGTTTGGCCAACACTCCATCAATTATCTTGAAGGCCCTGGATATAGGAATTTGGGTCAAGTGACATGACATTGTCACAGAACACATTCACATTGTGGTTTCCACCCAATTCTCCTCTGCCTGAAGCAAAGGGCGTTGACTACCATGCAGATTTTATTTAAGGACAAGACAAAAATGTATCCAGATCTGAACCTATTAACGATCTGTGGAATTCAAAACACGACCAGAAGACTTCCCAAGATAATAAGAGGAATTTCTCTCTACACAAAACCAGGATTGTCTTCTTTCTTAAAATTTAAATCCTTCCCCTTATTATCAGGATGGTAATGGGATTGAATTAGAAGTTCTTAGCATTCTTGGAAGAAGCTGGGCTTTATAAAAGGATGAAGAAGTTTTTTGAGCCATTAGGAAAAGTCTCTTTCCAATTGAGCTCAACCTCTGATATCTTCTGCAACCCAACAAGACAGAGGCAGACTTCAGAGGATAATCAGAATGGCAGAAAAAACAATTACTGCCAACCTGCCTTCCATTGAGGACCTGTATACTGCACGAGTCAAAAAGAGGGCCGTGAAAATATTTACAGACCCCTCGCATCCTGGACATAAATTGTTTCAACTCCTACAACGCTATGGACACTGCACACCAGAACAACTAGACACAAGGAATTTTTTTCCCTTAACACCATCACTCTCCTAAGCAAATAATTCCCTCAACACTGTCAAGCTATTTACCAATACAATACAATAGCAGAGTTGGAAGGGACCTTGGAGGTCTTCTAGTCCAACCCTCTGCCTAGGCAGGAAACCCTATACCGTTTCAGACAAATGGCTATCCAACATCTTCTTAAAGACTTCCAGTGTTGGGGCATTCACAACTTCTGGAGGCAACTTCTGTTCCACTGATTAATTGTTCTAACTGTCAGGAAATTTCTCCTCAGTTCTAAGTAGCTTCTCACCTTGATTAGTTTCCACCCATTGCTTCTTGTTCTACCCTCTACCCTAAGTCTGCATTACTATTACTATTAATCTTCTCATCGTTCCTATCAGCCATCTCCTCCCACTTATTATGACTGCAGGACTGTAACTTTATTGCTTGTATCTTCACGATTTATATTGATTGTTTCCTAATGTGATTTGATTGCTTATTTGTACACTATGACTATCATTGTGTTGTACCTTATGATTCATGACGAATGTATCTTGTCTGTTAATGTACACTGAGAGCATCTGCACCAAAGACAAATTACTTGTTTGTCCAATCACACTTGGCCAATAAAGAATTCTATTCTATTCTATTCTATTCTATTCTCTGCCATTCCATGTCATTTCATTCCATTCTATATTCATGTCCTCTCCACTTACACAAACACGCATACAGATGCCCCAGCAATAAAACAGAAGTGGCTTGTCATTGATTTTTTTCCAGGGTTCCCCCCTCCGCTTTTCAAACTAAGCTTGAACAGAAATTATGGTGGTTGAAAAGAATGGAGGAAAAACGGAATGTCCTACTTGGAAGAAATAGAAGGTTCTTGTTAGGAGAGCAAATATGCAATATTTCATTCAGGGAACAATGCTGATTAGCTTTAACTAAACAATTAGCTATTTTATTTAGCTTTCCTGCTTGCTTGCAACACAGATCATAAAACAACACAGAATTACAGTTGGAAATGACCCTTGAGGTCATTCAACCCACTTCCTTGCAACAGGGTAAAAATCCAAATAAAAACATCCTCCGCAGATGTTGACCAGCCTCCACTGGGATGCATCCAGCAAATGGAAGCTCGTCACCTTCTGGATAATTGGTCCATTCCTGGCCTATTCTAACTGCTCTGCAAAGTGGTAAGAATCAGGGCCACACATTAAGCTCCAGTTAGGCTGATTTATTGCTCATGTCTATACACAAGAAAACAACAAAAGTGCATCTAGTTAAGGCTATGGTTTTCCCAGTGGCAAAGTATGGCGGTGAAAGTTGGTTGGATCATAAGAAAGGCTGAGCACCAAAGAATGGAGGCCTTTGAACTATGCTGCTGGAGAAGACTTCTTCGAGTCCCATGAACTGCAAGGCAATTGAACCAGTCAGTCCTAGAGGAGATCAACCCTAACTGTTCTTTAAAAGGCCAGATTCTGAAAGTGAAACTCAAATACTTTGGCCACCTAATGAGAAGGAAGAAGGACTCACTGGAGAAGAGCCTCATGCTGGGAAGGATGGAGGGCCAAAGATGAATGGGATGACAGAGAATGAGGTGGCTGGAGGGAGTCACCGAAGCAGTAGGCGTGAGCTTAAATGGACTCCATGGGATGGTAGAGGACAGGAGAGCATGGAAGAATGTTGTCCATGGGGTCGCAATGGGTCGGACACAACTTCGCAACTAACGGCAACATACACAAGAATCTAGTCACCTCACAGTCAACACTCAATTGGCACTAGATAAGAGTTAATGGAATTCAAGACACATCCAGTTCTTGAGGGACCTTCAGAAAGTCAAGAGTGACAGTACCAGCCTCACTTCAGGGGAAAGAATATTTTCCACTTGGTGTCGGGCATAAAGAATCAGGACCATGCATTAAGTTCTGGTCAATCTGACTCATGCCAACACACAAGAATCTAGTCTACTAACAGGCCAGCCCTAATTTTGGCACTAGATAAGAGTTAATGGAATTCAAGAGGGGTTGGACTTGCGTTGTTTGTGGGAACGTAATGATTCTAGGCTGGTGACTCTCTTGATTCTACCCCCAACCCTTCTCCTACATCTAGGAGGATTTCTCCCACTGTTCAACTTAGATCTGCCTTTTTTAATCCCTTAAATCTATTGTTTTGTGGCTGTGTCCTGTAATGATAGAACAGATCTCTGCCTTCTTCTGTGTGCATTCTCTTCCAGAACTTGACATGTGCAAGCATATCACACTTCAGCAGGTACAGGTATCTTTAAAAAACAACCTGCAAATGTCTCCTCTTGTTTGCTGAAGACAAGGCTGTCTGACAAGGGGCTGGAGAGAGGGTGCCACTGCTTTCTTTGTTCCTTATGCACCATCTTCACGTACTTCATTTACTGTACAGCTTTGGGATGCACATATGTTCAAACAGCTGATGCCTCATATGACATTCTGTCTTCTCACCGCATCTTTATATGCTGTTCCAGATAGTTTTAAAAGATAACATTCCTTTCTCCCTTCACTCCCCTAGTTATGAGTGAATTAATAGCTTTATTGGGAGATGAGTGGGAACCACAGCGTAGACGTTAGCTTAGTGCTGTATCCGAAGCATTTTTAATGTACAATATTTGGAAATATAATTAGTTTGGTTATGGGATGGGGAAAATTAGACGGTGCAATTTTGCAGTTACTTCTCCTGCATTTCTTTTGCGTTTTCTGCCTTGGACAAATTAATAATATTCAGACTACAGATAGTCCTCAAATTATCATCACCGTCTCCTTTTAATGACCCCCATAATCCCCTGTGGGGTGGAGTCAGGGCAACTGAATGGAGCTGAGGGTTTACTGGCCAGATGTCCTTCCTGTCACCATTGCGGAGTTTTTTTAAGCAGGTATATTTTCATTGTGTCCAGAGAGAGAAATAGCTGCCTTTACCTAGGATCGAACCCACAACCTACTGAGTGTGAGGTGAGAGCTCCACCTCTAGGCTACCGCACCACTCATAGTCCTCAAATTATGATCACTTAGTAAGCAAGGAGGTTGTTACGTGAGTCATGTCTTTTTTATGACCCTTTTTGCCATGGTTTTTAAGTGAACCACCCCAGTTGTTAAGTGAATCACACAGTCTTTAAGCAAATCTGGCTTCCCTCCCCCCTTGTCGGATGCCGGTTGGGAAGGTGGGAAATGGAGATCATGTGACACAGGGATACTACAACTGTCTTAAAGACAGGCTGGTTGCTAAGTACCTGGATTTTTATCATGGGTACCCTGTGCTAGTGTAGGTGTGAGGACTGGTTTTGAGTCACTTTTTTCAGTGTCAATGTCATTTTTAACAGTCGCTGGTTGAATGGTTACAAGTGGAGAACTACCTCAGAGTAGCCAAGAGCCAGTGGTTAGAGTGCAGTACTACAGGCTACTTCAGCTGACTGCTTGTTGCAGTTCAGTAGTTCAAATCTCACCAGGCTCCAGGTTGACTCAGCCTTCCAAGGTGGGTAAAATGAGGACCCAGATTGTTGGGGGGCGTGGTGGCGCAGTGGTTAGAATGCAGTATTGCAGGCTAATTCTGCCCACTGCCAGTTCGATTCTCACTGGCTCAAGGTTGATTCAGCCTTCCATCCTTCCGAGGTGGGTAAAATGAGGACCCAGATTGTTGGGGGCAATAGGCTGACTCTGTAAACCGCTTAGAGAAGGCTGTAAAAGCACTATGAAGTGGTATATAAGTCTAAGTGCTATTGCTATTGCTATCTGTGCCTCAGTGCTCCATGTAGAAAATGGTCAAGAGATTTTGATAATGTCTCCTAAATGAGACATCTTCTCCGTGTCCTCTCCAAAATCTTCTAGACTGAAATGTAGCAAGTGCCTCTCCCCAAAGTTAACATGGGGTAGTATTTTACCACACCTAACAAGACTGTGTGAAGTGACACAGATTTGCAAGCAAAATAAAAGAGTTGCCTCAAAACAAAGGGCTCAACTATTATCTAATTTTGTACAAAAGGATTTTTGCAATGGATGGCTGTGAAAGTTGGACCATAAGAAAGGCTGAGTGCCAAAGAATGGAGGCCTTTGAACTCCGGTGCTGGAGAAGACTCCTGCGAGTCCCTTGGACTGCAAGGCGATCCAACCTGTTAGTCCTAGAGGAGATCAACCCTGATTGCTCTTTAGAAGGCCAGATCTTGAAGATGAAACTCAAATACTTTGGCCACCTAATGAGAAGGAAGGACTCAATGAAGAAGAGCCTCATGTTGGGAACGATTGAGGGCAAAGGAAGAAGGGGACGACAGAGAATGAGGTGGCTGGATGGAGTCACCAAAGCAGTTGGCGTGAGCTTAAATGGACTCCAGAGGATGATAGAGGACAGGCAGACCTGGAGGAACATTGTCCATGGGGTCGCAATGGGTCGGACATGACTTCGCAACTAACAATGAGAACTTTCACTGTGTGTGTTTGGAGGAAAGCATCGGGAATCTTTTTTTTTTAATAATTGGAGTCTGTCTCCAATCAATCTTGGGCACTTCAGTATGAATTGATGGTGTTTAGAAAATGTAGACTGATAAAGAAGAAAAATACAGGAAATTATAGCTAACACATCAGAAATGAGTTCCACGTTGTGTTAAAACTTGGACATTGTAGGAGTAATAATTTTGGGCTTAGGGAAATGACACAGACCAAATCCTTTCCACTGTGTATATAGTTTTCATGTAAACTCACATTCTGTATGTAAATCCTCAGCAGGTAGATGTTAATCAAAAGAGAGAGAGAGGTGCTGGTTACATCCAGAAAGAAAGCTCGTACAATGGGACGAAATCCACTTAACAAATGTCTCGCTTAGCAACAGAAATTTGGGGCTCAATTACGGTCATAAGTCGAGGACCACCCTGTAAAGTGAACCTGTAAGCCACGGCTATGCAATAAATCCAGTTTGAGACACTATTGCTACGTTTTCCTTCTCTGTATGCCAAGCCACCATCAACAAGGGGAACACAAGGTGTTAGCATCAACCTTTGCAAAAGAGAGAGAGAGAGAGACAGAGAGAGAGAGAGAGAAAGGTAGAAAAAGCCCAGAAGGTTGTAATTCCTCATCATTAGTTTGCAGGATTCCAAAAAAAAAAAAAAGCTTGTCAATCACTCTGTCCCTTCCTCCACCAACCATATTGGCTTCTCTTCCAGATTCTGACAACTGCTTATGAGCTCAGCTGTCACTCTCTTCCACTGGGGAAAAGATCGATGGGACACACCAATCCCAACCTCAGTGACCTTTGAATATGACAAGATTTTTTGGGTCCGGCCTGCTAAATGGAAAGCTGGAGTATGGAGCACTGCCTCGGGGTGAAACTTTTAGAGAATTTATTATCTCCTCATGCCCTTTGCACTGCTTCCCACCATCAAAAACCCTGGCAGCCCTCAGAACAGGAAGAAATACATTAACTGGAATCTGATCGTTTTAAAAGGTTACAGATGCCCAAATATAATTTAATTTCATACTTGCCCTTTGAGGGTTTGGTGTATATTTTCATTTTATGACTGCAAATGATAAAGCTCTTAAGATTCTGGGCAATAAAAAGCGGGGGAGGGGGAAAGTATTTTAAGGGCTGGAACTATGGACTCTTCACACACCATGAATTAAGTGATGAATCAGCTATTGTCCCCCCCACCCTCCTCCTTTAATATTTTCCCGGATTTCCACCTGCCCCTTTCCCAGGATACAATCCTACAGGGTAGAGGTGCTCCATTCTTGGATACGTCCAATGGAATTCCAACGTTGTTTACAAAATCACTTGGAGAATGCCTTCCCTCTCTCTTTCCATAACACAAATTACTCTCCAATGTTCCTCATTTCCACAATCCCTTTTCCCCCCCATGAGGGTTTGTTTAAAGAGCGGGAAATCAAAAGCAACTTGGTGTATGACTCTTCCAGAGCAGACTGTGAAATCTAAAGCCACCTTGAGGTATCAAAGTAGACACATTCTAATGTAATTTTGATTTGGACTTGGGCAAAATTAACTTGAACTAGAAGGAACCTTTAAAAAACCTATTAAACCATATAAGGCTTATTGTGGTTTATTACAGCTTCCACTTCATTCCATATAAGGACTGTATTTGTGCATGTAAATGTGTGTGTATGAGATCTCTCTAATTTCTGCCTTCTTTCCTATCTCTCTCTCTCTCTCTCTCTCTCTCTCTCTCTCTCTCTCTCTCTCTCTCTCTCTCTCTCTCTCATCTATCTATCTATCTATCTATCTATCTATCTATCTATCTATCTATCTATCTATCTATCTTATCTATCTTATCTATCTATCTACCTCAATCATCTATCATCTTTCTATCATCTAAAATAATGACCCAGATTATTGGGGGCAATATGCTGACTCTGTAAACCACTTAGAGAGGGCTGAAAAGCACTGGGAAGTGGTATATATTGTTATATTAATATAGCAATAGTAGTAACTGTGAGAGGGATCTTGGAGTCCTAGTGGACAACCATTTCAATATGAGCCAGCATTGTGCAGCAGATGCCAAAAAAGCCAACACAGTTCTAGGCTGCATAAACAGAGGGAAAGAATCCAGATCAGGTGAAGTGTTAATGCCATTTTATAACGCCTTGGTAAGGCCACACTTGGAATACTGCATCCAGTTTTGGTTGTCGCGATGTAAAAAAGATGTGGAGACTCTAGAAAGAGTGCAGAGAAGAGCAATAAAGATGATTAGGAGAATGTAGACTAAAACATATGAAGAACGGTTGCAGGAACTGGGTATGTCTAGTTTAATGAAGAGAAGGACTAGGGGAGACATGATAGCAGTCTTCCAATATTTCAGGGGTTGCCACAAAGAAGAGGGAGTCAAGCTATTCTCCAAAACACCTGAGGGTAGGACAAAAAGCAATGGGTGGAAACTAATCCAGGAGAGAAGCAATTTAGAACTAAGGAGAAATTTCCTGACAGTTAAAACAATTAATTAGTGGAACAGCTTGCCTCCAGAAGTTGTGAATGCTCCAACACTGAAAGTTTTTAAGAAGATGTTGCATAACCATTTGTCTGAAGTGGTGTAGGGTTTCCTGTCTAAGCAGAGGGTTGGACTAGAGGACCTCCAAGGTCCCTTCCAACTCTGTTATTCTACTCTGTTCTATTATAAGTATATTACCGTAATCGTAAGCAGTTACCAGAACACCTATTTAAACTATGGATTAAACACAACAACCCCTTTAACACTGAAAATTAGAGGGACTTGTGTGGTCCTGGAGCCCAGATGCTCTCAAGCCAATGTGAAACACTTTTTGAAGGTCAGTGACTATCAGAGAAAGAGTTAAATAAATTCCCCCATCTCCACCGCTCAAATAAAGACTGCGAATAAAGACCTCTGATTTCACCCTGGGTGTCCATGCAGTTGCCTCATTTGATGTCCAACTATATATGTTTCTAATTTCAAAAGCCATCTTCCTTGATTATCCATTTTCTCAAGCTGTGTTTTCAAACACCTAGAAAAATAACAAGTTTGCATAAAACGGCGGCCGGGTAGTGTGGGGGGGGCGGGAAAGGGGGGAGGGAGGGGAATAATGAAAAGAAGAAGGAACGAGAGAAAGAAGAGGAAGGCAGACGAGGAAAGGTTATTTTATCCTCAACTGGGGCTAAAATTAAACCTTGGAAAGTGCTTGCGTCTGAGAGCCGAGGGCCAGATGCTGTTCTCCTTGAGCAGGTGTGCCGAGGGGGGGGGAACAGCAGCCCCCCTTCCGAGAAAGCACCTGCTCACAAAGGGCTGCTGGTTTCTGTGTTTCAAATTATGAAGCTGAGAGAGCAGAGTGAACTTATTCCACTATTCTGTGGTTGTCACATCAGACAGCTTGGAGGCCGCCATAACCTACTTCGTAGATGTAAGCTGTACATTGAATCAAAATAGGGTGTGGGGGGGGGGGATTTGCCTAACACACCAAAAAACGGAGAGAATATTTGTGGGTTTAGGGTTGAACTGTGGGGTCCCAGGTGCTCTCTGAGCTTGGTTGTCGTTGTGGTCTGCCGGCAGACTGCAGAGCTGGCAGCCGAGTCGGACAGTGAGGAGGGTTGGGGAGGGACATGGGCCCGTCCTGGAGACTGGGGAAGGCTCGGATGAGGGCTCTGCGTCGGAGGCAGAGAGGGGGCTAGGGCCATCTGGGAGTGATGTGCTGCCTCCGGAGCCTGACATCAGCGAGGCAGAAGAACAGCGTGAGCCTGTTCCCAGCGTACGCATGCGCAAAGCTGCCAAAAGGCAAGAACAATTAAGAAAAAAAGGGCTACTTGATGATTGGCCCCTCCCATAAGACACAAAAGAGGAGCCAATGGACATGAGCCTTTGCAGGAAGCAACTGGTTCATATAGTCCAGGGGTAGTCAACCGTTTTATACCTACCGCCCACTTTTGTATCTCTGTTAGTAGTAAAATTTTCTAACCACCCACCAGTTCAGAGGGGGGTTCCTACCAGTTCGCACCTATTCGGTAGAACTGGTTCGTCAAATCTACCGAACAGGTTAGAAGAGGTTCCACCAGTGGACCCGGAAAGCAGGCCACACCTACAGAAGAGGTTCCAAAATTTTTTGAAACCCACCTCTGGTCCTTGGATATGATTATTCTACACTATCATGCTCATATTTATAAAGTGGTATTAACACTTCTAAACATGATCTTGATTCTATCCCTCTGTTTATGTAGCCTAGGACTGTGCTGGCTTTTTTGGCAGCTGCTGCACATGGCTGGCTCATATTTGAATTTATTCCACCCTCTTTCCTTACAGAGAAAGGAAATTAAAGATGGCTTGAATTCTCCAGTGACATTTGACAGCTCTATGTCTTCTTATCGTCTGGAGATGATTCTAAAGGATGGGGATTCAGAATTGGCATCAGAGCCAAGCTGTTATTGAACTTTGACCAAGGAATTCTGTCAATTCTCACTGAAACAGAAATATCTGGAATATCTGGAGAACACCCTCCACAATGCTTATGTCCCTCACTTCTGTTCCCTGCAATGTTTCATACTGTCCCCCCACCTTCACCTCCCCATGGAATTACCCAATCTGGGCTGATTCGGGAATGGGTTTGTAAGTCTCTGAATGCTTTGCGCCTGGACCATGTCTGGAACACCAGAAACTACTTCCTGTTCTGCAAGATTTACTTCTGGAAAATTACAGACTCAGGACGATCAAGGGAAGTCGAGGGAAACGAGACAAACGCAACGCCAGGACGGATTTCTCTCCAAACCAGAAGAGAGGAATTACAAGAGTTTGAGGCTAATTTAGCATGTAATGAGAATCAACACAAGCCGAAAGATTAGTGCAATTTTCATGGAAGAAGACTGGCACTCGGTCAGTTCCTATTGTCCAAATACCAAAAAGCTAAAGCTAAACATCTAAAGAGAATCGGGGAAAGGGTTGTCACATTTAGAGAATAAATGGTATTCTCAGATTCGGACCTGGCTGGATTTGGTAAAGCAGAGGAAAAACCGGAAAAGGCTCGGGGGCCTGTTTTGCATCCTTGTTTTAGTATTCCAAATGCTTCTTGATGTAATTGAATTGTTGTTTCTGCCTCTATTAATACATATGCAAATGAGCTAGGGCTGCAGCTGCACCGTATTAATCATATGTGTGCTTCTGCTTCTGCCTGTCTGCCCCGTAGGCTTAGGGGTCGGGAAGGGAAGGGAGAGTTAAGGAAAGGCAGGCATTTTAAGCTGCAAGGAAGCTCACTCATGGTGACAGAGGTCTGCTCAGTATATACAGCATGTGGAGCAAAAGGAAAGAGAAGCCAATCAGGTGCTTCGTTTCCCTACAAGATTTCCTACTTACTAGTGGACCAAGTTCACCCAAGATGCTAAATCTTCAGATTGGGCTATTGAAGTAAAACTCTTGGGTTCATTCTATTATGCCTGTTTTTTTCTCTCACTCTCAGCAATGTTAAGCTCTGTGGACTTCAACTCCCAGAATTCCCCAGCCAGGATTCTGGGAGTCAAAGTCCACGTGGCCTATTCTCGCCAAGGTTGAGAAATACTAGTAGTCCTCAACGTACAACCACAACCGAGCCCAAAAATGTATGTTGCTAAGTGAGAAATGTGTGAAGTGAGTTTTGCCCCATGTAACGACTTTTCTTGCCACCTTCGTTAAGTGAATCCCTGCAGTTGCTTAAATTAGTAACACGTTTGTGAAGGGAACCTGGCTTCCCCCACTGACTTTGCTTGTCAGGAGGTCACCAAAGGGGATCAGGTGATCACAATGTGACCGTCATAAAGAAGGACCACTTGCCAAGCATCTGAATGTAAATCACATGACCAGGGGGATGCGGGGATGGCCATAAGTGTGAAAAATAGTCATAAGTCACTTTATAAAGTGCCATTGTAACTTTGAAGGGTAACTAAGCAAACTGTTATAAGTCAAGATAATGATAATAGGTATAAATAGATGATAGATAGATAAATGATAGATAGGTAGGTAGGTAGATAGATAGATAGATAGATGGATAGATAGATAGATAGAGATAGATAGATAGACAGACAGACACAGACAGGATAGATAGATAGATAGATAGATAGATAGATAGATAGATAGATAGATAGATAGATAGATAGATAGATAGATAGATAGATAGATAAGATAGATAAATGTTAGATAAATAGATGGATATAGATGATAGATAGATAAATGATAGATAAGATAGATAAATGTTAGATAAATAGATAGATAGATGGATATAGATGATAGATAGATAAATGATAGATAGATGATAGATAGTTAGATAGATAGATAGATAGATAGATAGATGATAGATAGATAGATAGATAGATAGATAGATAGATATAGATGACAGATAGATAAATGATAGATAGATAGATAGATAAATGATAGAGATAGATAGATAAATAGATGATAGATAGATGATAGATAGATAGATAGATAGATAGATAGATAGATAGATAGATAGATAGATAGATAGATAGATAGATAGATAGATAGATAGATGATAGATAGACAGACAGACAGACAGGATAGATAGACAGACAGACAGACAGACTACTACAGGGGTAGTATTCACTTACTTTCCATACCGGTTTGCAAATGTGAGTAGGTGCGCAGGTTGCCGTGCATGTGCTTTGCTTGAAACAGTGTCTAAATAGGATGGCATAGAGCCAGGATGAGTGGGCGGGCCCACCGCGATTTCCACTACCAGTTCAGGTGAACCGGTCTGAACCGGCTGAATACCACCTCTGGACAGAAAGACAGACTCAAAAATTTTAATTTTTAAAGTTAAAATAATAATTTTCAAAAGGTATAACAGGAAGCACTGCACTTAAAGGTAGCAAGGAAAAAGTTGGGAGACACCGTCCCACAGTTGCTCACAACATGCGGAGACCAGAGCTGGGATTTCCACCTGCAGCATCCATCATGAATTACAAAACACTATTTAAATCTAGCATTGGATATTGATTTGATTTCTGCCTAGCATTTCGTATTACGCAGAGAAGAGTCCATATTTTGCTCCAACAACCTTAGTGGCTGCAAAATTGAATGTATGTCCTTGTTCACTACAGTGTGAGGCTACCGAAGAGTTGGGGTTTCCTCATCTGACCGTTCTCGCTTGTGTTATTGCAATCTGGTGCTCAGCTTCCTATCGGTCTGTCCCACATTAGGCATCGCATGAAACTGCCCAGACTGACAGAGGTGGTATTCAGCTGGTTCGAACCGGTTCGCCTGAATCGCGGAAATCGCGGGTGGGCCCATCCATCTGCCCCAGCTTTATGCTGTCCTATTTAGGCATGTTTTTTTAGGCTGGGCACATGCGCAGAAGGTGCATGCATGAGCAAAGCACATGCGTGGAAGGCCGGACGCATATGCGCGAAGCGAGCGTGCGGCGAACCAAAATGTGAAAGCCACCGCTGCCTCCTAATATGTGCTTTTGAAGAACATGTTATCTCAATGTGTAGTTTTGCCACTAGAAATTTAGGTAAATATTATCCTAATGAAGACCTCCAAGGAGGATTCAAACTAATCTTTCTCTGCCATGGAATTTCATCTGAGCGGGTGGAGAATGAGACTGCTGGAAAAACCAAATGGATTTGCAAGTCTAATTTAGTAGCTTCCCAATTCTTGAATCTGTATGGATTCCAAAATTTACATCCAGCAAATCTTTTATATACAAATAAGGGTTAAACTCGGGGACAACGCCAGCTCAATTAGGCAGGTATGGAGAAGAGCTGCCAATCCTTTGTTCTTGAAATATTTCTTCGGAGAAGTTAAGTTTAAACTCACAACTTTAAGTAATTGAATAAAGCGATGTCATTCAAAAGCATTAGAAGCATAGCTGAGTAAATCATTTAATACTAGGGTCCGTTCACTCTGAAGCACAGGTATTAGGATACAGCACATATACAATCCTTTCCACACCTGTTCATATGTGAATTGAAGGTGGCCTGTTTTTATTTCACTAATCTGTTCATTGTACAATTTTCCTAAGTAGAAATTATTCTCACGTGATGTTCAAAAAAGCTTTAAGGAACTGTATAACTTCCCACCTCTCTTTACTTTTGCTTTTGAAGACTATCTCTTCCTCTGTCTCTGTCTCTGTCTGTCTGTCTGTCCATCTGATCTATCTATCTATCTATCTATCTATCTATCTATCTATCTATCTATCTATCTATCTATCTATCTATCATCTATCTATTTATCTCCATCCATTCATCCATCTATCTCTTGTTAGCTATATAGCTATCTAGTTATCTTATCTGCCTGCCTGCCTGCCTGCCTGCCTGCCTACCTACCTACCTACCTACCTACCTATCATCTATCTATCTATCTATCTATCTATCTATCTATCTATCTATCTATCTATCTATCTATCTATCTCCATCTATTCATCCATCTATCTATCTCTTGTTAGCTATCTAGCTATCTAGTTATCTTATCTGCCTGCCTGCCTGCCTGCCTACCTATCTATCATCTATCTATCTATCTATCTATCTATCTATCTATCTATCTATCTATCTATCTATCTATCATCTATCTATCTATCTATCTATCTATCTATCTATCTATCTCCATCTATTCATCCATCTATCTATCTCTTGTTAGCTATCTAGCTATCTAGTTATCTTATCTGACTGCCTGCCTGCCTGCCTGCCTGACTGCCTGCCTACCTACCTACCTACCTATCATCTATCTATCTATCATCTATCTATCTATCTATCTATCTATCTATCTATCTATCTATCTATCTATCTATCTATCTCCATCTATTCATCCATCTATCTATCTCTTGTTAGCTATCTAGCTATCTAGTTATCTTATCTGCCTGCCTGCCTGCCTGCCTGCCTGCCTGCCTGCCTACCTACCTACCTACCTATCATCTATCTATCTATCATCTATCTATCTATCTATCTATCTATCTATCTATCTATCTATCTATCTATCTATCTATCCATCCATCCATCCATCCATCCATCCATCTGATAAATGTTGTGAGTAAATATATTCATTGTTAATGTGTGTGTATCAGAAATGGGAGCTAGTGTGCAGGGCTTCTGTGAATACGTAGAACCTTTTGTGCATGTGCAGAGTGCCCGTGATGATGTCTGGGTGGAGCCTCCAGCCGCCACCACTACCGGTTCGCATGAAGTCCACCTCTAGGGTGTATATAACGACAATTGAGCCCAAAATTTATGTTGCTAAGTTGAGTTTTGCCCCATTTTACAGCCTTTCTTGCCACAGTGGTTAAGTGAATCATTGCAGTTGTTAAGTTAATAACATGGTTGTTAAGTGAATCTGGCTTCCTCATTGATTTTGCTTGACCGAAGGTCGCAAACGGGGATCACATGACCCCAGGACACTGCAACCGTCATAAATACACGGCAGTTGCCAAGCATGCAAATTTTGATCACATGGCCCACAAGGATGCTGCAGCGGTTGTAAGTGTGAAAAACGGTCGTAACATAAGTCCCCCCCTCCCAAATGCCTTTGTAACTTTGAATGGCCACTAAACAAAATAATATTTTTGTTGAAGATCAGGGACAAATACATCTCTGCTAACACAACAATGTGATGGCATTTCATTCGGGAAAAATAGATGACTGGCAATCATCGCTTTTGTAACTCTTTCCAGAGAATGAGACACGAGGTGCAGGCGAGCGGGAATATTAGGCACAGGAGAAGGCAGATTCTCATGCGCGCAGCTGCAGCGAGGTGGAAAACGTCAATTTTGACCATTAATAATATCTTATTTAACTACACCTAAAAGTGGGAAATGCCTGCAAGCTTCCCCCCCCCCCGCCGCCCCACTCTCTCCTCAGCTGCTGTTTATGGGCATGGATCCATTAGCAGCAATAGAAAGTGCATCTATTCCTACAGCTGGGGAACTGGCCTTTGATCTCCAGCAATCTCCTATAAAATGGGCCGTTTTGGCTGCTCCTTGGGTAGAACAGGTGGCGGACGAATCGGGTAGCCAA
The DNA here is from genome assembly GCF_051295495.1 of Thamnophis sirtalis. Taxonomy (NCBI): domain Eukaryota; kingdom Metazoa; phylum Chordata; class Lepidosauria; order Squamata; family Natricidae; genus Thamnophis; species Thamnophis sirtalis. The sequence continues at coordinate 9,177,240 of NW_028261389.1, forward strand.
ACGCACCTAAATTTAGCATCGGCGATAAATGGGGAGTGCGGTGCCCAATCTAGGTTAATATTATATGCTTCGAGACCAATTTAAGGGGGCTAGCCAATGGGAAATATTCATATTATACTGCCTTATTAACTCTCTATCATTATCATCTTTAGCATTTGTGATGTCCGTCAAGAAATGCGCATATTAATATTGAAGGAATCTAGTGAGCTAATGGCTGATGGAGGCTTGCCATCTTTGGCAAGGCTGCAACGTGAATCGTTACAGCAGGAGTGTTTAGCTCCCATTTTCAGTTTTTCTCGCCCAGATGTTTCTTCTGAAAAGTGCAAGCGCGGTTTGGTTTTTGATTTCCCCACCACCACCACCACCGACCGTACCGATAGAGGGTGAGGGGTACCTCAGCAGAGTGATCAAGCCGCACATTAATGAACTTCCCTCCCCTCCCCGTAGACTAAAACATTTAGAAGGAGCAGGTGAAGCAGCAGAACACAGAGAGAAAGAAAATCTATCCACTCAGATTCAAGATGCAACCGATATTTACTTGTTTGTATTCTACTTAGAAAAATTGCAATATGTTCTTTTCTCACCTATGGCCTAGCACTGATTTTCAACTCTGTGTAAATGATTTTCATCTTTTTTTTATATATATATATATTTATATAACTTTTCGGATCCTGCCCTTCTACAGGAGTTTCCAATTTTCAGGTCCAAAGTGATTCAATCTCCACATTTATCCCACACGCAATAAACCTTCACCCTAGTGTAGGGAGCTTGTTCGTGACAAGCAAGTCAGAAAATACACACGACAAATTTCTCCACGATTTGCATTTATGTTTCAAAGGTTGTTTATTTTTCTAAAAGGAAATTGGATTTTCTTGTTTTCTTTGAAAACATGTAGCTTCTCATCCCCCCCCCCCCCCCAAAAGCTTCTTCGGTTTAGAAGCTTCAAAACTGAAAAGAAAGCTTCTGGGATGAGAAACGAAATGGTTTCAAAGAAAATATCAAGCAAATTCAGTTGGCTTTTGGGGAAAAAAACACCATTGGGACTACCTTGTCCTAGACCAGGAGAGTCAAACTCAAGGCCTGGAGACCCAATCTAGCCCTTGGGGTGCTTAGATCTGGCCCATGGGGGCACCCTGGAAATAGCAAAGGACCAGCCTGTGGTGCCTCTGCCAGCAAACACGGAACTTGGGATGGTTGCGTATGGTTCTCTCAAGCTCCGTTTTTCCTGGCAGAGGGTTGCAGGAGGCCGTCGCAGCCGAAAACGGAGCTTGGGAGAACCATACGCGACCATCCCAAGTTCCGTTTTTGCTGGCAGAGGCACCACAGGCTGGTCCTTTGCTATTTCCAAGGTGCCCCACGGGCCAGATCTAAGCACCCCCTAGCATCCCAAAGGTATCCAGTTGGCTACTGTAAGCAACAAAATACTCAAAAGGTGGTATTCGGCCGGTTTGGACTAGTTTGCCCGAACCGGTAGCGGAAATTGCTGATGGCCCCGCCCACTTGCCCCGTCTCTATGTCATCCCATTTAGAATAGAATAGAATAGAATAGACACTTTTTTAAGCCAAAGCGCATGCAGGGAAGGCTGAGTGCATGGGGCGTCTGGGCAAAGCAAGTGCAAGCACATGCTCACATCTGCGCACCGGTAGGGAAGGGAAGTGAACGCCACCCCTGAAAATACTGAACTTAAATGAGCCTTGGTTTTGACTGAATCATGGTTTAATCCAGGAAGCCATGTCCATCTTAACTTTCTACTTCTTTCGTCTTTTTTAAAAAAAAATCAGGATTCCAAACTCAGGCATGTTTCTAATGATGAAAACTGGTTTTTCTCCTACTTCAAAAAAAGTTTTTATTTTCTCTTATCACAAGATAGTGTTTATCCCCTAGTTGGTCGCACGCTTCGCTACTAAAGTGACAAGACTTTATGGGTTCTCGGTAACAGTTTTAAGCCCAGGAACCAAAGCTAATCTGGTAGCACCTCGGATGAGCAATTAACAAAGATAGCGAGGAGCTCCTGTTTTATCTATCCCAAATGGAAAGTTCAAATATGGAAGGTATGAATGCCAACTCCCCGAACACTGCAATTATATTCAGCCCAGAGTAGCCACTGCGGCAAACAAGGGAGAAGGCTTTAATGTACCAGCTCATCCAGTCATTAGCCTCTCAGCAGGCAGTGCCAATGAGGGCAACCAATTAGCACTAACTGTGACAGGTAGGACGCCACACTGGGAGGCTCCTGGAGAGAAGAAGGGCTTCAAAACACATGTCCTCTCAGAGCAAGGTTGGCAGGGAGTATGTGTCAGCCTCCGCGACATTGTCATTGCGGCTTTTTCATCCCTTTCCCGCAAAACCCCCGCTCTGCTGCTGCTACTTTCGGAGCATAAAGGTTTGGGAAGGATTAAAGAGGAGTGCCAGGGGGAAAAAATAATAGAGAGAGGAGGGGGGGGGGAGGAACAGATAGGAAAGGAAAGCATTGTTCTGGGATTTCCAAGGAAGAATGGAGGGGGGGCGATCAGTGAAATTGGTAAAACTGTGATCTGGCTTTCTGCAAAGGACGGGGTGGGGTAGGGGGGGGGGTATTGACGCTTTTTGCAGTCCTGTGCGAGTTGGAAACAAGGGCCTGCAATCATCACACCTACAGCAGTCGTGCCTTGCGACAAGTTGGCCAAATGGACAACTGCATCGCGTAAAACCCCCACCCTATATAAGAGCCGTGGTGGAGCGGTGGTTAGAAGGCAGTATTGCAAGCTGACTCTGCCCACTGCCAGGAGTTCGATCCTAACCGGCTCAAGGTTCACTCAGCTTTCCATTCTCCCCAGGTTGGTAAAATGAGGACTCGGGTTCTTGGGGGGGTGGGCAATAGGCTGACTCTATAAACTGCTTAGAGAGGGCTCTAAAAGCGCTATGAAGCGGTATATAAGTCTAAGTGCTAAGTGGGAAGGAGGGAGGGAAGGAGGGAGGGAGGGAGGAAGGAAGGACGGAAGGAAGGAGGGGGCAAGAGGCTGACTCTGTAAACCACTTAGAGAGGGCTGTAAAACACTGTGAAGCGCTATATAAGTCTAAGTACTATTGCTATTAAGGAGCAGAGGTTGTCCAAAGCAGAAATGAAGATCCTCCTGCTCATCATCACCCATTCTACAGATAGTCCTCGACTTATAACAGTTCACTTAGTGACCGTTTGAGGTCACAACAACACTGAAACAGTGAAGTTTTTCACTCTTACGACCATGGCAGCATCCCCATGAGCATGTGTTCCTAATTCAGACGCTTGGCAACTGACTCGTATTTATGATGGTCGGCCCTTTTTCTGACCCTCAGACGAGCAAAGTCAATGGGGAAGCCGGATTCACTTAGCAACCGTGCTACTAATTTAAAAACAGTGATTGACTTTATAACTGTGGCAAGAAAGATTGCAAAATGGGGCAAAGCTCACTTAACAACGGTCTCGCTTAGCAACACAAAATTTGGGCTCAATTGTGGTCGTAAGTCGAGGACTACCTGTGTTCCCATGATCTCCCCGTAGAGATTCGCACCCTCACCACAGTCCAGAGCTTCCGCACAGCCCTTAAGATCTGGCTATCCCGTCAGGCCTGGGGATAAGATCCTCATACACCCCACCCGAATGTTGAATGAATGTTGTGTTTTATTGCTATTATTATTTGTATTCACATATTATTTTACGTTTTGTCTTGCACCCCCTTCCCATGAGTTGTAAGCCGCCCTGAGTCCCCTCAGGGAAAAGGGCGGCCTACAAGTGACAATAAAATATCAAATATCAAAATATCAAAAATAACAGTTGGGTCTAATGTTACCCATGAATGTCTTTGTTTACTTCTTTCATTTATATCCTACATTTCTACATTTCTGTACAGTTCTACAGAGGAATGATTGAGACTGTCTGGTTTGGTTCTGCAACCCAACAAGACAGACACGGACTTCAGAGGAGAGTTAGAACTGCAGACAGAACAATTACTGCCAACCTGCCTTCCATTGAGGATCTGTATACTGCACAAGTCAAAAAGAGGGCTGTGAAAATATTTACAGACCCCTCACATCCTGGACATAAATTGTTTCAACTCCTACCCTTAAAACGACGTTATAGGGCACTGCACACCAGAACAACTAACACAAGGACAGTTTTTCCCCGAATGCCATCACTCTGCTAAACAAATAATTCTCTCACCACTGTCAAACTATTCACTAAGTCTGCATTACTATGACTATTAGTCTTCTCATCGTTCCTATCACCCATCTCCTCCCACTTATGACTGCATGGCTGTAACTTTGCTTCTTGTATCCTAACAATTTATATTGATATTGATTGCTTCCTGATTGCTTATTTGTACCCTATGACTATCATTAAGTGTTGCACCTTATGATTCTTGATGAATCTTGTCTTTTTATGCATACTGAGAGCCTATGCACCAAAGACAAATTCCTTGTGTGTCCAATCACACTTGGACAATAAAGAATTCTATTTCTATTTCTAATTCTATTCTATTTTTAGTAGCTTGAGGTCCCATTGGTTGATTGGGCTATATATGCTTGTCTGTTCAGCTGCAATCCTTTTCTTTCTACAACATCTTATAGAGATGCTTCACTCAACCAGAGTGAGGAAAACAAGATGTAATGCATTAACAAGTCAAAGAGATTTCTGGTTCACATTTATTTTAAATGGTAAAAGATGTAGGACAGCTTTTCATCTGACTGTTGCTTCTAGCAATCACCAGAACAAGGTTGAACAGCTTGGAATTCTGCACTTATTGCTGAACTATAGGTCCCAGCATCCACACAATGCTAACGAGATTAAGAATTGGGAGTAAAATGATGTTTAAGAAATACATTTATTTCTTGGAGTGCTGCTTAGCTATTGCTACACTAAATACTTATTTTAGACTAATTTGCAACTAGATTGTCAACCTGAGGAGCCAACCTACTTGAATAGGTTTTCCTAGGACAATATTTGTTTATTTTGTATTCATTTTATATGGCTACCCATCTCATAATAGCAAGGTTGGACAGCTGATATCAGCATGTATGTATGTATGTATGTATGTATGTGGGTTTCAAATTATTTTGGAACCTACTCTGTGGATGTGGCCTCCTTTGTGGGAGTGGCTTGCTGGCCATGTGACCTGGTGGGAGTGGCTTGCCAGCCATGTGTTGTTGTTCTTTCTTTCTTTCTTTCTTTCTTTCTTTCTTTCTTTCTTTTTCTTTCTCTCTCTCTCTTTCCTTTCTTTTGTCTCTCTGTTCCTTTTTTCTTTTTTTCTTTCATCTCTCTTTCACTCTTTTTCTTTCTTTTTTCTTTTTTTCTTTATTTATTTCTTCCTTTCTTTCTCTCTCTCTCTCTCTCTCTGTGTCAGTCTGTCTGTCTGTCTGTCTGTCTGTCTCTCTGGGTCTGTGTGTGTGGCAGTTGGTGGGTTTCAAAAATTTTTGGAACCTCTTCTGTAGGTGTGGCCTGCTTTCCGGGTCCACTGGTGGAACCTCTTCTAACCGGTTCGGTAGATTTGACGAACCGGTTCTACCGAATAGGTGCGAACTGGTAGGAACCCACCTCTGGTATGTATGTATGTATGTATGTATGTATGTATGTATGTATGTATGTATGTATGTATGTATTGACATATGGCATCTACAGAGGCTATGCAGTCACTGATATACAGATTTAATTTAAATAAAGCGTCAGCAAGTGTGTGTGCTTGTGTGTGTGCGTGGATTCACTTAAGGACTGCATGTTTCACTTAACAACTGTAATGATTAGCTGTGGTGTGGCAAAAAGGTCCTAAAATGGGGAGGAAACTCACTTAACAACTGTTCTGCTTAGCAGTGGAAATTATGGGCTCAATTGTGGTTGCAGGTTGAGGATTACTTATACTTCAGAGGGGACATTTGACAAAAAATGCCCATTCCGTTTGTCCACCACATGACACTTTTTTAAATCAACAGGACCTGCATGATGATCTTTTGACTTTTATCTGTCTTGAGTCTCCTTCTGCAAGAAGCTGTTATTCCCTGCCCAGTTCATCTTTATCCCTTCATTACAGACAGAAAGATCCTTTTTAATGCTTGCACTTCAAATTTCTATAATAATTCCAGTTACTGCCAAGAATCCAGCCTTCACTTAACCCTTGCTCATTTTGTCTGCTGCAAAGAGAAAAATAAACCTTCCCACCTACAGTGTAACATAATTATTCTGGCAATTATAAGTCTTATTTACAATAAGTCATTTTATTGATTTAAATATAATTCTATATTAAGGGAGCAAAATGCTATAATCAGGCATAAGAAATGGACAGACACCATAAGACGACAGAGAACAGCAATCACACAAAAGCAGGGTATTTCCTATAGGAGGGGTGTCAAACTCACATCGTCACGGTGGCGTCACATGACGTATCGGGAGTTTCCCCCCCCTTCGCTAAACTGGGTGAGGGCGGGCCAGCATGCGACCATCCAGCCCGCAGACAGCGAATTTGACACCTCTGTCCTATAGGATTGAAAACCTGAGAGGGGCCTGTTGGCTGGGGAATTCTGGGAGTCGCATGTTTGTGCGTCTCCCACATGTGTGCATGTCTCTTGCATGAGCCCTGCCCAGAGGTGGTATTCAGCAGGTTCTGACCAATTCTGGAGAACCGGTAGCAGAAATTTTGAGTAGTTTGGAGAACCGGCAAATACCACCTCTGGCTGGCCCCGCCCCATCTATTCTTTGCCTCCCGAGTCCCAGCTGATCAGGAGGGAATGGGGATTTTGCAGTATCCTTCTCCTGCCATGCCCACAAAACCATGCCCAAAGAACAGGTAGTAAAAATGTTTGAATCCAACCACTGGCCCCACCCACTGCGCATGCGTGGCAGAGTCCCGAAAACCAGCTGGCCGGTGGGAGGTACATGTGCATGCGCAGTGGAACTGAGGTGGAGAGAGGGCTTGCGTGCCCGCAGAAAGGGCTCTGCAAGCCACCTGTGGCATGTGTGCGACAGATTCGCCATTACGAGCTTAGCACATAAAGAGAGAAAATTAAGATTGCTGTGATCTGATTAAGTGCAGAATTGAGGATTTCTAATTGAGAACTGCTGTTACCTTTAAAACAGGCTGGCGGTCGTATTAAGTTAACTGTAATCTGAAAGAAGGAAGAATCACCTAACCGTGGCCCACTGAGTCGCACAATAAGGAATAAGCAGCTATTGTAGCCCGTACTTTCCAAAAAGGTCATAAATTGCTTGAGCGATCTACGCTCAAAAAGTTGTTCTTCAAAAGCCTTTTAGGCTGAATGCAATATCTAATTTGCCAAAAGCTGCTCACTGATTCTCCTATGCTTTACAGCTCAGCTGCTGCTTAAGATTAAGCCCCCTTTGCTCTTGATGGCATCAACACAATTAAACAAATGTTGAGCAGGCCTTAAGGAAACATCACTGTTTGCCGAGTCCCAGAATCCCGATTTAGATCTGCTCTTCTCCCCTGATTTGAGGAAGGATGATAAGTTATACTTTGCATTTGCGTTTTCTTCAAGAGGCAACTGGAATTTCTGGTTTTGCTTTGAAGATGTCTCGCTTCTCATCCAAGAAGCTTGCTTAGAGAAGTGAAACTTCTTCAAAGCAAAACCGGAAAGTCCAGTTGCCTCTGGGGGGGGGGGAAGCACCTTTGGGACATCCATGACCTGGATGACTGAGAATCTCTGTAGACATTTTGCACTTGGTAGATCTCACAATTGCAAACATCTTAGTTCTAGGTTACTTATCTCCTTGATTAGTTTCCACCCATTGTTTTTGGCCTACCTTCAGATGGTTTGGAGAATAGCTTGGCTCTCTCTTCTTTGGGGCAGCCCTTGAGATATTGGAACACTGCTATCATGTCTCCCCTAGTCCTTCTTTTCACTAAACTAGACATATCCAGTTTCAGCAACTGTTCTTTATATGTTTAAGCCTCCAGTTCCCTAATCATCTTTGTTGCTCTTCTCTGCACTCTTTCTAGAGTCATAACATCTTTTTTACATCGTGGTGACCAAAACTGGATGCAGTATTCCAAGTGTGGCCTTACCAAGGCATTATAAAGTGGTATTAACACTTCACGTGATCTTGATTCTATCCCTCTGTTTATGCAGCCTAGAACTGTGTTGGCTTTTTTGGCAGTTGCTGCACACGGCTGGCTCATATTTAAATAGTTGTCCACTAGGACTCCAAGATGTTTCTCACAGTTACTACAATTGAGCAAGGTACCACCTATACTGTACCTGTGCATTTCGTTTTTCTTGCCTAAATGTAGAACCTTACTCTTTTCACCATTGAATTTCATTTTGTTAGATAGTGCCCAATGTTCAAGTTTGTCAATATCCTTTCTGTATCTTAAGCCTGTCTTCTGGAGTATTGGCAATCATGCCAGCTTGGTGTCATCTGCAAATTTGATGAGTTCCCCAACTGTCCCCTCATCCAAGTCATCGATGAAGATGTTGAAGAGTACTGGGCCTAAAACAGAGCCTTGGGGTACTCCACTGCATACTTCCCTCCATGAAGATGCAGTTCCATTGAACTGCATCTTACACATTGAGTGTGGTTGGTCAGCCAGTTACGAATGCCTCTCGTGGGTTATGCTGTCCATACCACATTTCCTCTACTTTATCTAGTAGAAGGTTATGGTCTACTTTATCAAATGTGTTGATAAACATTCAATGTGTTGATAAAAGTTCAACATGTCTGTTGAATTTTGTAAAGAACGGGAGGGAGGGATGGAATGGCAGATGGAATCAAGTTGGAGGCCTGAACGCTAACAATCTGAGATGAGAAGATGACACCACGTGGTTAGTCAGAAGTAGACAAGAATTAGAAGAGCTCATCAGGAAAGCAAAGGTGGCGAGCCGAGGTGGCGCAGTGGTTAGAGTGCAGCACTGCAGGCTACTTCAGCTGACTGCAGTTCTGCAGTTCGGCGGTTCAAATCTCACCGGCTCAGGGTTGACTCAGCCTTCCATCCTTCCGAGGTGGGTGAAATGAGGACCCGGATTGTTGTTGGGGGCAATATGCTGACTCTGTAAACCGCTTAGAGAGGGCTGAAAGCCCTATGAAGCGGTATATAAGTCTAACTGCTATTGCTATTGCTATAAAAAGGGAGAGGGAAAAGAAAAACCCGGATTAACGATAAATATTAAGGTAATGACAATCAGCATGCTTGGTGAACTTGCCGTTGTCTCTGAAGAAGCAAAGGTGGCGGACAGTTTTATGTTCTTGCACTGAAGAAGAGGTAAAGAGGAACAATGCATAGGAGGAGTAAACAGATTAATCCTAGAGAAGAAGGCAATATGTCACACTTCAGCCTGGCACAACTGCAAATTTAGGCTCTCTAGATTCTCAACCCCTTGTTCTGGAATTTGATTTACTAAATGGCAGACATTTAGCCATGGGTCAACCAGTGTAAATACTTTACTGTAGTCAAGAATGAAGCCAACTACAACAAGCCCTCTGCCTGCTGAAGCATACAGCCATCAAAACCTATTTAGATGCCATCACTCCAATATTTACATTCTAGCGTCTCTCCTTCCACTTTTCTTTGTTTAATGCATATTTGATAGCTTTCCGTCAAGGTCATAAAGGTAACCGGGATTTTATTATCTGAACAGTTCATTTCTAATCTAGGAACAGCTGGCTCCCAGTTTCATTCCCAACCATGAAAAATTTAGGCAAAAAAGCCCCAAAAAACCACGGATAAGGATATTTTTAGGACAAGAAAGATCAGAACTGGTATAAAGGTCTTTCCTGGGGTAAAGTGTTCCTGTGAAATTTGGCTATTGTAAAAAAGAAGAAGAGAAAGAAGGTAGATTTGTTCACATTCTGAATCGGAGGATGGTTACAAGGAGGTGTCATGAATTAGCAAGAGAGCCAGATAATCAATGCCTGGCTAAATAAAAGAGGATCTTGAGATGATCATATGCAGTAATATAAGCAGATGATGGGATTTATTATTTTTGGCAAGATTGAGGACACATGTTCTGACCTAGGCTTCCTGAGAGCATGAAGCAAACTCCTTGTCACTGTGAATTCTGCTCATTCACATCCAGCAAAGTCTTTCCAGGTAGGATTTATAGTCACAGACCTTATCTGGCTTGGAGAGCTGCCAGGCTGATATCTGCAAAACTTGGCAAGGAGTCTCGGAGAGTCACAAATCAATTGAGCGAACTAATTGTCTCCTGCAAACTCCACTCCCCTTTCACTCCTCTTTTATTTCCTCTGGGAGGGGCCATTCACCGTCCACTTGTGGCCTTACTCGCAAGTCGACCCCTGTTCTTTAGCTGTTCCCTTTGTCTGGTAACCCTGCACATGCGCACACTAGAAACAGGCTCCAACTGTTCGTCTGCCTCATTGATGTCGGACTCTGAAGGCAGCTGATAACTGGCATACGGCCCTGGTCCTCTCTCTTCCTCCAACACAGAGCCTTCATCAGAGCCTTCCCCAGTCTCCAGGACTGGCCCATGTTCCTACCCAACCTCTTCACTGTCCAAAACTGCTGCCAGCTCTACTGGCTACTGGCGGGCCACAACAACACAAGAAAGGGAAGACAAGAAGAAAATGGAATCCAAAGGACAATTAGAATGTCCTTGAAAGGAAATACCAAGTATTATTTGGGACAGGGTCAAAACAACAATGACATGTCTATTTGTTCACCAGGAGTTGAGTCAATAGCACTAAGGTCATTAACTTGGAAGTTTATGGCTTTTCTCTCCCACCAATACAAGATAAAGAATCATTTATTGCTGTAGATTCACCCTATCTGTCGATTCTCCAAGAAAGTAAAGAAGGCTCCAGCTCTCACATCCATCTACCCACGAGATAGCCCATAACTTTGCCATTGAGATATCTTGCAGGGTGAAGCAAGGTTTCTAATGGCCAATTTGACAAACCTTAGGAATAAGGAGGTGATTCTTCCCTCTTAGAAATTCAAGGAAGAAGAATGCTCTGTGTAACCGATGGGCATGTGGAGAACACTTAATATTATAAGCTCAGCGTAGCAATGGAGAGTGACCCATGCTTTTCCACCACCCAAAACTTCAATCCACGATTTGAATAGAATATCAACCATCATCTCATAGAATCATAGAATTATCCTACAGGGGAAATGGGTGGCATAAAAATCGAATGCATAATAATAGAATCATAAAGCTGGAGGGGACCTTGGAGGTCTTCTGGTCCAACCCCCATGTCCAAGGCAGGAGTCCTTATATCATCCCAAATTGTTGTCTAATCTTTTCTTGAAGACCTCCAGAATCCACAATTCCAGGATGCAAGAAGTTCCATCAATTAACTGTCCAAGAAATTCCTCATTTTCAGGTTGCATCTCCTCCCATTGAGCTTCTGCCTATTGCTTCTTGCCCTGTCTTCAGGTGTTATGGATCATGAACTAATGCCTTCTTCCCTGTGGCATCCCTTCAAGCGTTGGAAGACTGCTATCGTCTCTCCCCTAAACCTTCTCTTTCTTAGGCCGAACATACCTAGGTCCCTTAACTATGATTCATACAATTTAGCCTCTTATCATCTTTGTTGCTCTTCTTTGCACTCTTTCTAAGGTCTCAGCATCTAGTGCACTGCTAGAGTTCCAACTAACCAGGCGCTTTACCTATAACAAAGAGTTTCGTCTCTGCTTACCATCATTCCAAAGTCCCTAAGGTAGGGCATTTAATTTGCTATCAGTTATGGACTACAACTGGCAATTCCTGGTCACATTTTCAAAAACTAGAAATTCTGACATTACAGTCCCAGAACACCTGGAAGATCCATCATGGAAGGCTACAGGCTGAAGGCATGTGATGGAACCATCTTGCTAAAGCTAAAAAAACTCAGTTCCAATGGGTGGGAGTTCATTATGGAATTCTGCCCGTGCCATTATTAGAGAAGTAAGGAGTTGTCTGTCTATCTGTCCGTCTGTCTGTCTGTCTGTCTGCCTGCCTGCCTATCTATCTATCTATCTATCTATCTATCTATCTATCTATCTATCTATCTATCTATCTATCTATCTATCTATCTATCATCTATCCATCCATCCATCCATCCATCCATCCATCCATCCATCCATCCATCCATCCATCCATCCATCCCAGTGGTTCCCAAACTTGGCAACTTTAAGACTTGTGGACTTCAACTCCCAGAATTCTCCAGCCAGCTCTATGCAGGCATGTGGAAGGGAGCAATAGCAATATATAGCAATAGCAATAGCAGTAGACTTATATACCGCTTCATAGGCCTTTCAGGCCTCTCTAAGCGGTTTACAGAGAGTCAGCATATTGCCCCCAACAATCTGGGTCCTCATTTTACCCACCTCGGAAGGATGGAAGGCTGAGTCAACCCTGAGCCGGTGAGATTTGAACCGCTGACCTGCTGATCTAGCAGTAGCCTGCAGTGCTGCATTTAACCACTGCGCCACCTTGGCTCAGTGGGAGAATGTTTCACTGAGGAGAAAACTAGGGGTGGGCTGCTGGGGGTTTGCAGGGATTCGAGAGAACCCAGGGGTGGATTCCTGCCAGTTCTAACCTCTTCCATAGAAGAGGTTCCACAAATCTACAGTGCCATTTAGAATCAGTTCCAGCTGCCTCCCCCCGCCCATCAGCAAATCATCAAGATGAAGAGCGAGAGCAGGAATTCTGGGAGTTGAAGTCCAGAAGTCTTAAAGTTGCCAAGTTTGGGAACCACTGATCTATCTGAAAAAAAATCTGAGATATAACCATTATAGCTCTTGACCAATCTCTTACAACAATTTCTTTAATTATTCTCGCACAAACAAATGCTTCTTTTGGTTCCTCCGGTGTTCTCTGCTCCCAGGTTTTAAAAGGGTAGCAACTGTTTCTCTCTACCCTCTCCAAGTTCGTATGATTCAACCATCCCGCAAAAGCTAAGACAATGGAGGTCTGGCCAATGGGTGGGAGATCATTTTGATATTGTACCCATGCTGGTGTGGCTCTCCATTGTTAGGGAAGTAACGCAGAACAAAAATAGGAAGTAAATACATAATCTGGAAAATAACAATTATAGTGTTGGGTCCCATAACTTGACTCATCTCTCACAGTTAATTTCTTAAATTATATTTCCTATAGACAAATGCACAGATTTGTTCCTCCTATGACATGGGACCCATGAGCTCAGCTCCGAATGCTTGCATTTTTTTTGCAAAGGGTAATAATTGTTACTTTTATCCTCTCCAAATTCAACTTCTTAGAATGAGCCAAGAGCTTACACAGAAACAAGGAAGAAAGGCAAGACAATTTCCTTCTTCTCCCTCTCCTCCTCCCCTTCCTTCTCCTCCTCCTCTTCTTCCTCCTCCTTCTGCTGTCCTTCTATTTCCTCCTCCTCCTCTTCCTCCTCCTCCTACTTCTGACATTCTTTTTCCTCCTTCTCTTCCTCCTCCTCTCCTTCCTCCTCCTCCTTTCTCTTCTTCCTCCTGCTGTCATTCTCTTTCCTCCTCCTCTTCTTCCTCCTCCTCTTTCTCTTCTTCCTCCCGCTGTCATTCTCTTTCCTCCTCCTCTTCTTCCTCCTCCTCTTTCTCTTCTTCCTCCTGCTGTCACTCTCTTTCCTCCACCTCCTCCTCCTCCACCACCACCACCACCTCCTCCTCCTCCAACAGCACCGCTACCACCTTATCAGCTAAGCGCAATTCACACTCAACGCTGTTAAATCTCCCAAATGAAAACATTGTCCCATTTTTTCCATGGCCACTCAGCCTTGGTGACACGGGTGGCCACATAAACCCGATAAACAAACAAAGCAAGTTATTTCCAGAGGCAGTTGTGTTACTCCAAAGGGAGTTTTCCTCTCCTCCACCTCAAGAGCAGGGTTCAGAAGGCACCCAAGGGGTGTGTGTGTGTGTTTTGCGGGTCCAGCTTTTCAGATGGATTCCACCTTTGCCTCTTTACAAAGCACTTACCTGCAGTTGCAGTGGGCCTAAACCCGGGGTGGCGGCGGCGGCGGCAGCTGCCATTGTGGTTGGAATCAGCTGAACGGGGTAAGGGTCACCTAAGTAAGAAAATAACAGAGGCGTCAGCACCTTTTATCTACTCTCCACCTGCAAATTAAACTCCTGCATTCACTCCTTCCAAAAGCCTCTCTTTTTTTTTGTCTGCCTCGCAGAGTTCTAATGAAAAGCTCCATTGTGAGGCCTTTTACTAACACTCTTCACAATTTCTGGCTGAGGGAGGAACACGAATAAAAGGGACAAGCAATTAAGGCGGAAACATCATCCTTTTTTCATGATGTATTTAGGGAAATGGGGAGGGGGAGGAGGGAAGCGTGCCTGGATCACTGAGCTTCCCCCGAAAAAGGGAAGGTGGGGGAAAGCATGAAGGAAATAGAAGAAGAAAGAGAGAGACAGAGAGAAAGACAGAGAGAGAGAAGAGAGAGAGAGAGAAGAAGAAGAGTGAGAGAGAGACAGAGAGAGAGAAGAGAGACAGAGAGAGAAGAAGAGAGAGAGACAGAGAGAGAGAAGAGAGAGACAGAGAGAGAGAGAAGAGAGAGAGAGACAGAGAGAGAAGAGAGGGAGAGACAGAGAGAGAAGAAGAGAGAGAGACAGAGAGAGAGAAGAGAGAGAAGAGAGAGAAGAGTGAGAGAGAGACAGAGAGAGAAGAGAGAGACAGAGAGAGAGAAGAGAGAGAGAGAAGAGAGAGAGAAGAGAGAGAGGAGAGAGAGACAGAGAGAGAGAGAAGAGAGAGAGAGAAGAGAGAGACAGAGAGAGAGAGAAGAGTGAGAGAAGAGTGAGAGAGAGACAGAGAGAGAAGAGCGAGACAGAGAGAGAGAGAAGAAAGAGACAGAGAGAGAGAGAGACAGAGAGAGAGAGAAGATGATCAGAATTCAGAGCCCTGGCAACTGGCATGATCTTATGATGGTTGCTACATCCCGGGATCATGTGACTACCCTTTGCCTCCTTCTAGCAAGCAAAGTCAATGGGGAAGTCAGATGTCAGGATTCCAAATAGCATCCAAAATTAAATCAGAGTCCAAGGCAATGGATTCCTCAGAGTTCCAATTTATTAAGAAAGCCATGTTGGCCCATCCGGGAAAACCCGGATCTGAAAGCTTCCTGGTTTTCTCCACTCAGTTGAAAGTTCAAGATCTTGCCCCCACACCCACAAGCCCATCACAGGGTCCAATCTTTCACTGCTATACTGGCAGCTTCCACTCATTCAGTTCTGGCCCAGGTGCAGAGGTGCAAAGACAAAGGATGACCTTGGCTTTCTAGAAAGAATGTTGTTATAGCTACATCCCATCTAACTTTGTACAATCCCCCCCCTACCATTTTCCCACCAAGAGAAAATGCATAGTAGAATAATAGAAAGGGTGGCAGGCCAAAGATCCCAAAAGAAAAGATGACTACAGGCCTGACATCAGATTCACTTAACAAGCGTGTCAGTAACTTAACAACTGCAGGGATTGGCCTGGAAAGGAGAGGTGAGATAAACAGTAACTTTTGGTTAACTACAATAATAACAATGAAATGTTAATGGACAATATTTAATGATACATACAGGTGTGTTATTGTGGGGGGGAATGCTTAGATATCTTACTTAACCGAATTAATTTTAGAATATATTATAAAGGTGTAATGTTATTAGAGATCTATTGAAATTGCAAATGAATGCTAGTAGGTGGTTGTGTCTTTTAATATAAATGATTCTAGATAAAAAACATGTTTAAACAATAGTAACTAAATCAGAATTTTGGTACAGGGATAGTAAAATACATAACTTTTCTTTCTTGACTTAAAATCTACAACCTGATTTGAATGACGCATATGTAAGGATTGTGGAAGAAACGCAGGGAATATATTTGTAACAATCGATACGCTTTCAACAAGATGTAACGAAAGATGATTTTTTGTTGTTGTCTTTTTGTTTAACTAAAACAAAAAAAATTCTCAAAAAAAAATCACTGCGGGAATTGACTTCACAACTGTGGCAAGAAAGGTCATAAAATAGGGACCAACTCACTTAACAACAGTCTTGCTTAGCAATAGAAATTTTGGGCTCAGTTATGGTCATAAGTTGAGGGGGTGTAGAGTGTTTGGTAGTGTTTTCCCCCTCCAGTGGTATTTCCTTCAAATGCATAATAATAAAACCATCTGTCCTTATGATTACTTTTAAGATCAGTATCTATGTTCCATCTCATTAGCTTTGATACTATTGTCAACTAGATTTTTTTTTCTTTTTTAAAAAAGGCAAACAAACTATTTCAAGAGTTTTGACTTTCCCCCCTCAGGGCTTGGCTGTTTTCAGAAGTTGGACATCAGCTGACGGCACTTAAATTGGAAATTAGCCTTTGGGAAGCCTTGCTCCTGGACCAAACAAAAAGAATTTTAATACTGCCCACATGATCCTCCATTAGAAATAAAACATGTGATGACCTTAATAAGAACAAACAAAACAGAGGAAACATCAGCAATTCTTCCCTGGGGAAAGTTTGCGATATTTAAATCCTAAACATTCAAGTTATCATCCCGTTCAGGAAAGTGATTTAAGAGTTTGAACGCATATTATTTTAACGCTGGAAGTCTCCAGGATCATCCTGATTACTTTGGGTGGCCATTTGTTGAATACATGAATAAAATAAATGCATATTTGTGTGTGTGTTTGTAAGTGTGTGTGTGTAGGTTTTTCAGTTCAGTATTTTTATTTTACAACATATAAAAATACCATTTTCAATTAAACAGTGTGTTGTCTGGGTACAAACAGCTTTAGGAAATAATAATCCAAATGTAAGTCTTTGTGTTCGTAAGCATGCACATCAGTGGAATGGGCCCAGAATCAGCCACGTGAATGCGTGCGGTGTGCGCATGCGTTGTAGCTGCAAGCGACACTTCCACAAGCCTCCGCCATGCTCCAGCTGCTCGTCGGAGCGTCACACAGGCGCTGTATGTGGCATGCGCGGAAGCCCTGAAGCAGGGGTGGGTTTCAACCGGTTCGCGGCGGTCCCCGCGAACCGGTTGGTCGGCGAACCCGGAAGTAAGTAACTTCCGGGAACGGTGAAAGGCCCACCCGCCCGTCCACGGTCCTTACCCGGTTTTGACGAGTTCTGTGCTTCCACGCATGCGCAGGATGCATACAGCGCCTGCACGATCCTCCAGGAACAGCTGGAGCATCGCACAGATGCTAGTACGCATGCGTGCACTGCGCGCGTGCACGAGGACGCCGCCGGCTCCATTCCAACCGAACTGGTTGGAACGGGGCGAGAAACCCACCCCTGCCCTGAAGGCTTTAAAGGACAGGTTGGGCGGGCGGGTGGGCCCTCCGTAGCACCATACCGGAATGGTACCCAGTGCTCCAGGCAGGCTCCAGTACGCCCGTATCGTGACGTACCGCCTGCAACCCACCACTGATGCAGAGAAGCAAACTTATTTTTTCAAGAGGCAATTGGACTTTGTTTTGTCTTTGAAGACGTTTTGCTTCTCATCCCAGAAGCTTCTTCAGAAAAACCAGAAAGTCCAGTTGCCTCTTGGGAAGAAAATAAAAGCACCTTTGGGACAACCATGACCAGGATGACTGACAATCTCCACAAACACATAAGCAAACCTTACGTCAGTGATGGCTAATCTTTTTGCTGTTGCGCGACCGCACCCATAATGCAATGTGTGCACAATCCCTCCCTGTGCTCCCCGCCCCCACACATGTGCTCATGGCCGGCCTATGCTCCCCCATGCCCATGCATGTGCGCAACCTACTGCACTCCCCCCACGCATGCGCGATGCCCCTCTGTGGCCCGTTTTGGGCCTAGTAAGTCTCCCTGCAGCCTCCTGGGAGCAAAAATGGGCTGCGAGGGGGGTGGAGAATGCAGCACCCTGCCCCTGACCCCCCCATGCATGCACAAATCTCTCCTGCATGTGCCCCCCCCCATGCATGCACGGCAGACACCCAAAAATGGTTGGAGGGAGGTGCACAGCCATGTAAGTTAGACCTGAGCTGGGCAACCATTTGCGTGCCTGCAGAGAGGGCTCTGTGTGTGCCACCTGTGGCACGCGTACCATAGGTTTGCCATCACAGCATTACCTGTTAACTATGTTTTTGTGTTGTTGTTGTTGTTGTTATTAATTATTATTATTATTATGTGGTTAATCTCTGGTGAGATTCACAGCCTTTGGGGCTGGTTGGTAGCTCAACAGCTTGAATCCTAACCAAGGATCTAGAAACTGTTAAGGTAACGTCGGAGGGTATAAGCTGTTCCAAGTAGGGTGGTTTTTTGTAGAGTCAGAATGTTCAAGTCTGATAAATTTAAAATTTCCAAATAGCGAGGTAGCCCTTTAGGTATTGCTCCAAGGGCTCCAATTACAATTGGGACAACACTCGATTTCTTTTTCCACAGTCGCTCAACATCAATTTGCAAGTCCCGGTATTTTGTGATTTTTTCTTGCTGCTTATCTTCAATTCGTGCATCTCCAGGTATTGCAATGTCAATGAACCAAACTTTTTTCTTTTCAACTATTGTTATGTCAGGTGTGTTGTAGGCCAAGTGCCTGTCAGTCTGGATTCTGAAGTCCCACAAGATCTTTCTTATTCTCTAAAACCTTCTTAACCTGATAGTCCCAGTGGTTTTTGCTGTACTCAAAACCAAACTACTATTACTACCACTACCACTACCACTACCACTACCACTACTTTCTTCTTCTTCTTCTTCTTCTTCTTCTTCTTCTTCTTCTTCTTCTTCTTCTTCTTCTTCTTCTTCTTCTTCTTCTTCTTCCTCTTCCTCTTCCTCTTCCTCCTTCTCCTTCCTTCTCCTTCTTCCTTCTCCTTCTTCCCACACAAAGCAATTTATTGAATTACATACATACACATAAGCCCTACATGACATGGTTCCAGGTATCTGAGGATCCGTTTCTCCCCAGTGGGACTAGCCTGCCCCATTCATGCCAGCGGAAGAGGCCTGATATGAATCTCATCTGCTATGAAATTCCAGCTGGTGGGTTCAAGGCGAAGAGCCTTTTCTGCTGTGACTCCATCCCTGTGGCAACACTCTGCCACTGGAACTAAGAACTGGCCCCCTCCCATTTGGCCTTCCAGAAGGGTATTAAAATTTGACTTTTTTTCAGTTGGCTTGGGATCCCAAGGTGGTCACCACTGGAGATGATTGATGGGGTAATAGGTCATCATCCCTGTCCTGTCCATCACTTAGTTCTGATTTCAGTATGATTTCAACGTCTCAATTTGTGTAATTTTAATGTTTTAATTATTTTTCTATTTGCTTTATAACCTGCAAGCCACACAGAGTCACTTTATAGGAGGCATTTAATGATCAATAAAATTTTGATCTATAACTAAACAAACAATTAGATCTGAGTGATGTTAAGAAAACTAGCAAGTAGCCCAGCATTCATTAAACCGATTAACTTCAGGGTGCAGTGACTTGTGCCAATTTTAAGGCGTCATTACATATATTTTATTGTCTGAACTTTGGTAAATTTCTTTTTAAGTTTTTAGTAATTTTTTTTTAAAAAGTAATTTCTACGTGCACTAATTTGCCACGTCAGAAAAATAAAATGCGCTGATTGCAGAAGGATTTTACATCTGCCTTCCTAACACAGATGGAATCAAAGGTATAACAGCCTTCCTGTCCATTAACATCAGACTGCTGTGATCTGACTCAGCTTTTAACCGAACAAGAAATATTTAATTTTCTCCCTGAAATCAGCAGGACTTTAAAGAATTTATTTAAGAGTAGACTAAAATAGAAACTCATTTAATGCTAAATTATTTGTGGCAGTGTTTCCCCCCCCCTTTTATACAAAAGGGAGAGTATCGAGAGAGAGGAGGGAAGGAGGGAGAGAGAGAGAGGGAGGGAGAGAGAGAGAGAGAGAGAGGGAGAGAGGGAGAGAGAGAGAAGGAGAATTCTAGCTAATTCCAATCTTGGATTATTAATACCTTGTCAGTATATCTATAACTAGATTAAACTCTTGCATTGTATGCTCTCTCTCTCTGTCTCTCTCTTTCTGTTTCTTCCTCTCTCTCTCTCTCTCTCTCTCTCTCTCACACACACAGATCTGTCTGTCTGTCTGTCTGTCTGTCTATCTATCTATCTATCTATCTATCTATCTATCTATCTATCTATCTATCTATCTATCTATCCATCTATCCATCTATGTATCTATCCATCCATCCATATATCTATCCATCCATCCATCCATCCATCCATCCATCCATCCATCCATCCATCCATCCATCCATCCATTCATCCATCCATCTATCTATCTATCTATCTACCTATCCATCCATCCATCCACCCACACACCCACCCATCCATCTATCTATCTATCTACCTACCTACCCATCCATCCATCCACCCACACACCCACCCAATCCACCCACCCACCCATCCACCCACCCACCCACCCACCTACCTACCTACCTACCTACCTACCTACCTACCTACCTACCTACCTTTGGTAACACCGTGTATAGTATTACTAGTAATTTGGTAGAGTTTAGGGCCAAAGTCCAAAGGTGGCTTAAAAATAACTTTTTTCCTACATTAATTCTGCAATAAGTGATTATTACAACAGTATAGCATGTTCCAGTCTTGCTCTTCTCTTATTGTTTTGTAACTCTTTCTCAATATTTTGATGGACCAATATTAGCAAAAAAACAAAAAATAAAATCAGAAAAGCTGGTGATAATTTCTGGCCTAGGATTTATAAAGATTAACTCTTATCTAGCCCCAATTTAGTGCAGTTATTGACTAGATTCGTGTTTATAGGCATGAATAACGAAGCAGCTTAACTAGAACTCAACATGTGGATCTGATTCTTTGCACTTGACTATGGTTAATATAATTCCTAACCATCCATTTCATTTATCCTCTAAAGTTAAAAACCATTAAACCATTTGCAACTTTTGAAGGAGCAGTAGACTTCACATCAGGCTTAGGGACCTGATATGTTTGGTCTTGGCACCTCGCAGCGTATGTTACTGATATTCCAGAAAATTCCTGGGACCTCAACCTATCTAAAAGTAATACCGGATACTTTATATACAAATTGACTTATGGAATTCTGTTCCTCTTCTTGATCTGCATTTAGAATTCCAAGTGGTCTCCAAAACCATGTGGGCTATTGCTGATGAGGTTAAGATGATCAACAGTAGTAACTGTGAGAGGGATCTTGGAGTCCTAGTGGACAACCGTTTAAATATGAGCCAGCTGTGTGCAGCAGCTGCCAAAAAAGCCAACACAGTTCTAGGCTGCATAAACAGAGGGATAGAATCAAGATCAGGTGAAGTGTTAATGCCACTTTGTAATGCCTTGGTAAGGCCACACTTGGAATACTGCATCCAGTTTTGGTCGCCACAATGTAAAAAAGATGTTGGGACTGAAGAAAGAGTGCAGAGAAGAGCAACAAAGATGATTAGGGGACTGGAGACTAAAACATATGAAGAACGTTGCAGGAACTGGATATGTCTAGTTTAATGAAAAGAAGGACTGGGGGAGACATGATAGCAGTCTTCCAATATCTCAGGGGTTGCCACAAAGAAGAGGGAGTCAAGCTATTCTCCAAGGCACCTGAGGGCAGGACAAGAAGCAATGGGTGGAATCTAATCAAGGAGAGAAGCAACTTAAAACTGAGGAGAAATTCCTTGACAGTTAGAACAATTAATCAGTGGAACAACTTTCCTCCAGAAGTTGTGAATGCTCCAATACTGGCAGTTTTTAAGAAGATGTTAGATAGCCATTTGACTGAAGTGGTGTAGGGTTTCCTGCCTAAGTATGGGGTTGGACTAAAAGACCTCCAAGGTCCCTTCCAACTCTGTTATTCTATTTTCTATCAACACAGAAGGCAAAACCGCTTTCTACAACAGTGAGGGCCTTATTCGTGAAACAGTATCTATCCTTTCTGGATTTCAGCCCTGGTTTCCAAATAAACTCCAACATCTAGATCTGATTTCTACGGAGCTCTTTCCATGCAATGGAACGTCTGATGTTTTTGTTCCTTTGAGTGTCACTTAACATTAGGGAGAAATTGATCAAATGTAGCTTTCCTAATGAAATAAAGCAAGACCTTCTGGAACGTCTCACCAACAAGCCACTATTAAAAGGAGTCCCAGGGGCAACAACAAAATTTTGGTTAATTTTCTTTTTCATTTCCATGGTGATCAAAAAAAAATAATAATAATCATGTCAGCCTCGTGGGTGTGACGTGCCACACAGCTGCCATGGTGTTAATACGTTGGAATTGAAAAGCAAACACATTTATACATAGTGTCACACCATGTTAAACAAGGAATTAATTGAATCTGCCAGTTCTGCTTAATGGGATGCATTCTTGGCCTTTTCCAGACCTACTAAAATAGCCAAGTGAGATTCAGGGAGGATTTTAAGATGTACGGTTCAAGTGGTGTGAATTATCAGATCTCCCATCTGATGAAGAAAAATACGAGGAGACTAGTTTTTCTAGACTCTGATCGGGATTCTTTCTGGGTGCGCTAAAACCTTTTAATTAAGAAATGGGCAGCACAGATGTTTAATAGTAAAAAACAAAAAATTCTCAGGCAATATCCATGTGGTGTGGGACAGAATTACCGTATTTTTCAGAATGTAAGATGCACCATTTTCCCTCAAAAAAGGGTGAAAGTCTGGGTGCGTCTTATACACTGAATACAGCATTTTTGGCCTCCCGAAATCTTGGCCCCTTTGCAAAAATGGCCATCCATAGCTTTTAGGAGGCTTCCAGTGTGCTCCTGGGGGCTAAGGAGGGCAAAAATGAGCAAAAAACACCCTGTTTTTTTGCTTGTTTTTATCCACCCCGCCCCCAGCCATCAGGAACACTCTATAAGCTTCCTAAAGGCTATGTATGCCCTTTCTTTTGACAAAAAATGGGCCTGTTTTCACAAAAAGCGGGCCATTTTGGGGGGGTCTGCCGAGTGAAAAACCTTTTTTTTTTTTTTAATTTGCCCCTTCAAAATCTTGGTGCGTCTTATACTCAGAAAAACACGGTATTCAACCAGGGCTACAAATGCACCCATGGAATCCCTTTAGTAAGATACAGTTTATATGTTATATCTATAGGAACATTTAAAGGCACAGATAGATTGGAAGAAAGAAACTAAAAAGAGACTTGACAGGTTTGAACGCTGGTGTCGGAGAAAGCTTCAAACAGATAGCCCTAGACCCGTGATGGCGCACCAAAGGCACGCGTGCCACAGGTGGCACGCAGAGCTCTCTCTGTGGGCGCACGGGCCATCGCCCCAGCTCAGCTTTACTGTGCTTGCACATGCGCCTCATGTTAATCAGCTGATTTTCAGGTCTCTGTCGCGCATGCATAGGGGATGGGGCGCATTCAGGAGATGTGCATGCATGTATGGGGGAGCACACACATGCACAGGGTGGGGGGACCGTGGGGGGAGCACTAACGATAACCCCATTTTTGGTTCCAGGAGGCTTCAGGAAGGCCTCCTAGGCCCAAAAGAAGGTGTGGGGGTCGCACACACAAACATGGGGGGGGAGCATGCAGTTGACGGTGGTCACATGCACATTGCATTTAGGGTGTGGGCCAGTGGTGGGTTGCAGGCGGTACGTACCGGTACCGGAGCCTGCCCAGAGTACCGGATACCATTCCGATACGGTGCTCCGGAGGGCCCGCTGCGCCCTCGAATTCCTTACCAGTCTTTTAAGTCTTACAGTGCCTGTGCGATGCTCTGTTGAGCAGATGGAGCATCGCAGAAGCGCTAAGATGCATGCACGCACTGTGCGCATGTGCACATGCATGAACCCACCACTGGTGTGGGCACACACACGCGCTTTCGGCATGCAAAGACAAAAAAATGTAGCCATCAGTGACCCTAAACCTAACCCTAACCTTACACTTACAACCATAACTGAGTCCAATATTTGAGTGGCTTGGGAGTTCACGGCTCCCATGGCAACGATGGGTCTGAATGTCTAGAGGTCAACCCACAATTGAAGTCACAGATTAGATTTTTGATTTGGCACTGAAAAAATGTGAAATTATGACATTTACGACCGTTGCAGCAGCCCCAGTGATCAAAATGCCACGGCTTGGTAACCAGCAATGGGGAAGCCAAAGTCACTTAAGTATTATTAACAACTGCAGCGATTCACTTAACAAGGTGGCGCAGTGGTTAGGGTGCAGTACTGCAGGCCACTTCAGCTGACTGTTATCTGCAGTTCAGCGGTTCTAATCTCACCGGCTCAAGGTTGACTCAGCCTTCCATCCTTCCGAGGTGGGTGAAATGAGGACCCAGACTATGGGGGCGATATGCTGACTCTGTAAACCGCTTAGAGAGGGCTGAAAGCCCTATGAAGCGGTATATAAGTCTAACTGCTATTGCTAACTGTGGCAAGAAAGGTCACAAAATGGGATGCAATTCACTTAACAACTGTCTCCCTTAGCGACATAAATTGTGGGCTCAGTTGCGGTTGTAAGTCTCGCACTACCTGTATTCTCAGAGGGCCTATCACACTTTGCCATGGCCAACTCCGCTTTGGGGCAATTTGCCGTGGGACAAGAATTAGACGAATATCAAAGGAATGGTGGAATCAGATCATTCAGGAAAGCTTGCAAAAGGAGGGACAGAATGGAATATGAATGACAATAATTATGACATTTTTTATTTATTTTGAATAATTAAATTGATTAGTTAAATTGTCCTGCAGCGAGTTGGCCAGGACGAGTTGGCCGCAGCAAGTGATCTCACTCCATAGCCCCCTCTGCCCCAACTTCATGTAGGAAGTTAGCACCGGTTCCACCACAAAACCGCGTTCGACTAAAGCGCGCTCGACGAAACCGTGTAGCTGACGTCATCACAGCACGACAACAGCGTGGAGAAAAAAGCACGCTGTAAACGCTAAAGCTAAAATTAACCCCTAAACCTAAACCTAACCCCCCTAAACCTAATCCTAAACCTAACCCTTAACCTAACCCTAAACCTAACCCTAACCCTAAACCTAACCCTTAACCTAACGCTAAACCTAACCCTAACCCTTAACCTAACCCTAACCCTTAACCTAATCCTAACCCTTAACCTAACCCTAACCCTAAACCTAACCCTAAACCTAACCCTAAACCTAACCCTAAACCTAACCCTAAACCTAACCCTAACCCTAAACCTAACCCTAAACCTAACCCTAAAGTTAACCCTAAACCTAACCCTTACCTTAAGTTGAATCGGCTTGCTTTCAAAGCGCTATTTAAAGCGCCCTTTTTTCTCCGCGGTCGCTGTTGTCGCCCTGCTGATGACGTCAGCGACGCGGTTTAATCGGGCGCGCTTTAGTGGAGCGCGGTTTTGTCGTGCCATTGTCGTGCCACGGTTAGCACCCACCCACCCTTCTAGAAGAATGAAATATTCTAGGAAATATTAAAAAAGGCAGGATATTATTTTTCCCTGGATGAGAAAAGGAGAAGCATGTTTTAAAGACAAAGCAGCTCCCTGCAGCTCCCCTCCCCACTTTAGCTCCAGGCTGATGGGATTAAGACATGGCCATCAGGACGTGATAGGATTAACCCATCTCACCACATGGCACCTGGGAAAATTATATCATCCAGCAAGGCTCAACCAAGCCTGGGACTCAGGACAGCCTACAGAGTTGCTCCTGCATGGCCCCATGGGAGTCTGACAACCAATCAGAATACAAGCTCAAATTCAAAAGCCCAGAGAGGGTATCAAACTCAGGTACTATCAGCATCTCTGCCCTTTTTTTTAATTCCCACAACATCTTCAAGCCATGTGGACATGTCCACCATTAAAACCTTCTTTCCAAGCAACTTCCATGAATCCAGTGTCTTTCTCCCCACTTGGAACCGAACATTTCTTCCAGCATTCACAAAAAGAGTATGGCATCCAATTATGTCTAGGGCAGGACTCCTAAAAAGTGAGTACTTTTTAAAAAATATAACAATAGGACTTTATGGAGGCGGCAGGAGGGGGGGAGGTGCGCATGCACAGAAGTGTTGCACACACACACGAGCACGAGTGAACCAGAAGCACCAGGGTTTGAAACCCACCTCTGCTATCTCTCTATCATCTATCTATCTATCTATCTATCTATCTATCTATCTATCTATCTATCTATCTATCTATCTATCTATTTATCTAGAGAGATAGTAACATTATGGTATGGGCCTTGTCATTTGCTTAGGGTTGCTTTGGGGGGGGGGGGTTCAAAACGAATTCATTTGCTTTCAGTGAAGTATCCAGGGCTAACAAAAGACAATTGACGAATTCATGAATTTGTCAATGATATACTGATGCGGACATAATAAAGCCAAAGAGAAGGACCGAAGGCTGTAGTTTTCAGAACAAGAGCGTTTCAGAGAGATAGAAAACTGATGTCAGAAGAGTTAGATAACCGGAAATGAAGGAAGGCAGTTTTATGAAATTCCTAACCAAGATAAATCTGCTTGCTGAAACAAAGGCAGCTCCAATCTCTTCCTCCCCTCCTTCTGGGTTATTTGTTTTATTTTAAACAAGCCGTGTCTTCAAGACAGGAATAGACAAGGATCTATAAAAAGCTTAGATAAAAGGGCCCAAATACTCACATCTGCTGTTACACACACACACACACACACACACACACACACAAACCCGGACGGACAGTCGTCTGAAAGCAAAACCTTCCAGAATTAATCTTCAACTTTCCAGCCTTTAAACCCGTTGTAAATTCGTGTTTTGTTTTCGCCCATAAATTGAGAGGCATATGTTAGCCTCGATCTATACACTGAACTCCCATTGAGATTAATGGTGCTTGCACATTATCGGGAGGTCATTTGCAAAAAGAGCAAATTAAATCTCTTCATTAAGTACAGAACAGGTGGTTTGAGAAGGACATCTGACTAAATTGTTGCCTTCTTCTCTTTTTCTTTCATCAGTTGGAGGGCAATGCAAGAAAGGGCTGGATGTTCTCACCCAGATTTCCTTAAAAAGCAAGAAGCGGAGTCTTGGTCCCGGCAAAAAGACGACTGATTCCTTTCATTCCCAGTCAGCAAGGCTTAGGAAACGGTCTTTCAGAGGAATGTTTATCAACACGAACCTTATCTCATTTGGAGAGCTGCCAAATAACTAGTTTCCAAATGCAGGGCAAGGCAAAACTTGGCACAGAGTTTCTTATAGTCACAAACAGAACTTTCCACTCTTGAAACAACTGAAGGAGCGAATTGTTTCCTGCAAAAGCCCACTCCCCATTCACTCCTCTTTTGTTTCCTATGGGAGGGGTCAATCACCTCCAAGGTGTGGCTTTACTCCTATTTAAACCCAGCTTTCTTAATTGTTCTTTGCATTGACTAAGTCCTGGTAAGAAACAGATCTGGATTGAAAAAGGAAATAATGAATTAATAGAATAGAATAGGATAGGATAGAATAGAATAGGAGCTGGAAGGGAGCTTGGAGGTCTTCTAGTCCAGCCCTCTGCTCAAGCAGGAGACCTATACCATTTCAGACAAGTGACTATCCAATCTCTTCTTAAAATTCTCATGATGAAGCACCCACAAGTTCTGAAGGCAAATTGTTTTATTGGTTAATTGTCCTCATTGTGAGGAGGTTTCTCCTCAATTCCAGTGGTGGAGTTTTTGGTCCAATTTCTGGTGCTTTGGAAAATAAGTTGACCTCCTCTTCTTTGTGGCAGCCTCTCAAATATTGGAATACTGCTATCATGTCCCCCTTAGTCCTTCTTTTCTCTAGACTAAGCCATATCCAAATCCTGCAATTTTTCTTCATATGTTTTAGTCTCCAGGCCTTTAATTGTCTTAGTTGCTCTTCTTTGCACTTTTTCCAAAGTCTCAACATCTTTTTTGTAAAGTAGTGACCAAAACTAGATGCAGTGTTCCAGATGTAGCCTTACTAAGGCTTTATAAAGCGGTACGAATACTTCATGTGATTTTGATTCTATGCCTCTGTTTATGCAACCCAGCGTGTTATCTGCCCAACTGTGATTAAACATACATGGAATTTGTCTCTGGTACGGAAGCACTCTGTGTACTAATACTAATACTCTGTTTCTCTGAAAATAAGACCTCCCCAGATAATAAGCCCAATCGGGCTTTTGAGCGCATGCACTAAAATAAGCCCTTCCCAAATATTGCAACACAGCAGCAGCCATGAGGTGACCACGCTCGCCGCCTCCTGTACCTCAAAAATAACAAGACCTCCCCGAAAATAAGGCCAAATGCTTATTTCGGCGGTCAAAAGAAAATAACATGAAAATGTCCTCCCCCAGGTTCTGGAGACCCTCTGGAGGCTTCCAGTACTTCTGGAAGGTTTGTTTTTCACCCTCCCAGGAGCTCCATGTGGGCCCTGAACTTACCTGGCATGATGAACAGGCTGCGTGGAGACTCCTGGGATGGGAGAGGTTGGCCGGGGTCAGCTGGTCCTTGTAACTACCAGCTTGGCGAACCAGATTAAAATTAACATCCGGTTCCTCTGAGTGTCAGGCCTGCAGTTATATCCCTTTTAGGATCTTTGGCCTGCCACACTCTCTCTTATTTCATTATGCTGTTTCATTAGTGTAGTAGTTGGGAGGGGGGAATAGAAAGGAGTAGGATTGTGGAATGTGGTGTTGTCATTCTTTTCCAGAAGCCCAAGGTCATCTTTTGTCTCCGCACCTCTGCACCTGACCGGAAGCAGCTGGGTGGAGATGCCAGCGTGGGAGAAGAAGATTGGATCATGTGATGGACTTGTGGGTGTGGGGACAAGATCATGAACTTTCAACTGGGTGGGAATCCGATGTAACTTCCAGAATTGGGATTCCACAGTACGATGCCAACATGTCTGTCTTATTAAATTGGAACTTTAAGGATAGCTCTGCCTTGGACTCTGATTTAATTCTGCATGATATTTGGAATGCTGACACTGAACCAGTCTGAACCAGCTGAATCCCACCCTGGATGTGAGAAGTCTGCAGATACCTTCCCGGCCCACTTTCTGACCCACACAATATACAGTTTGAATGAGGATGGCCTGCCTATGATAGTGTATCATTGCTACCCCATGCCAGCTCACGTCCGCTCCACTTTAGGCCCATCACCCCTGCTTGAAAACAACTGAGTAACTTACTGCAGCCTGTTTTGTAGCTGAAGCCAGGTGGCAGGAGAAATCCTTGCTGGGCTGCTGCTGCTAGAGTTCGCTGGTCTGGGGGGAACACGGGGATCATTAGTGGTGGTAGCTGACCTTGGACCTGCTGGACAAGAGGTGGTAAACATCAAACCAAGTATTACAGCTTAACAGTTAGCCTTAAGATTCAAGGCTGCAATTGTCAGATATCCTTCCAGAGGCTCACTGTTGGACTGCACGAAATTCTGCGTATACAAAGGAAGATATCTTTCCCTCGAGGTGTTTCTTTCACCAGGTGAAGCTGTGCTCCTGGGGTGGCCAAGGACCTGAAATGTGGTGGAAAGCCTGAAGGGTCTGTTTAGCATGGAGCCACCTGTTCAAATAGTCTTTGATATACTCTGTTTTCCCCCCAAAATAAGTCCCAACTGGAAAATAAGCCCTTGCATGGTTTTTCAAGATGCTCACAAGGCCTACCCCCAAAATAAGACTCAGTTAAGATCATACTCCAGAAGGAGGCGTTTAGTACTGCATTTCCCAGAAAATAAACCCCAATGCGTCTTTTGGAGCAAAAGTTAATATAAGACCCAGTCTTATTTGGGGGAAAATGTGGTAGTAGAGATAAAATAACACAGCAAGACTTGGAAGCTTATTTTTTTTGCAGATATCTTAGTCAACAGAAAAACTCCAGAGAGTGGCCTAATTGTGGGATCCTTGGTGCTCTCTAAGCTTGCAGACATTTCATTATCCAAACTAGGTAACATCATCAGTGCTAGATGGGAGGGGGGTTTGCTCCCTTCTGACACTGATGATGTTACCTAGTTCAGTAATGAAATGTCTGCAAGAAAACAAGCATGCTCAGAGAGCATCAGGGACCCCACAGTCCTATTCCTCCCCCTTCTCTTCTTCCTCCTCCTCCTCCCCAGAAACCACATTTTTAGCACTGATGATGTTGCCTAGTTGGGTAAAGAGATGTCTACAAGAAAACCACCAAGCATAGAAAGCATCAAGGACCCCACATTCCCCCCCCCCCCACAAACCACACTTCCTTCTAGCACTGATGAGGTTACCTAGTTGGGTAATGAGATGTCTGCAAGAAAACCGCCAAGCACAGAGAGCATCAAGGACCCCACAGTCCTCCTCCTTCCCCCACCCCACAAATCACACTTCCTTCTAGCACTGATGATGTTGCCTAGTTGGGTAAAGAGATGTCTACAAGAAAACCAACAAGCTCAGAGAGCATCAAGGACCATACAGTTCAACCCTGAGTTACAAATATTCTCTTCTATTTGGGGGGGAGGCTCATTTTACTTGGATTGGATTACAACTATAGTACAGGTAATTGGAAATTGGAGAAATATATGACATTATTTGATTTTTTGGGACAATCTGAGTTTGGAAATATCCCCACCTCTGTGGACCACAGAAAGAGCAATAGCCCCCACACAGATCTATTTTGAGCCCATTTGGATCTCGAATAAGATTTCCCCCCCCCCTCTTCTTGACTTCCTCATTCCGTTCCTGTTCTATTTCTAGAGTCACACACCTTTTTAAAAACAGTGTTGCAGAATTGTTAGTTGAGCAGTTCTTTAATACTGACATGTCATTGTGGTTGCAAGGATTCAATTTCACTTGACCAAAACATTTCAGCACCTGCAAAGTAATGCCAGCCCGTCATGCTTCCAAGCGCTCTGCTCATCCTGTACCCCTACGGATGTCTGTAAAATTGAACCGGATTTTTACCCAAAGGTAAATTCGAATAGAAAGAAATGTTAATGACCCTGGAATAATCCTGTTATTGCCCTAATTTGCTACTTTTCCCCTCCCCTTTTTAAATCAGCGGAGACCAACTGGCAATCCATGGACCACTGATGGTCCATGAAAAAATGTTGGTGGTCCGCAGAAAAAATATTTGCATTTTTTATATTGCACTCAATCGGGGGTCCTCAAACCATGGTCCCTGGGCCGGATACATGCAATGACTGTTTGTGTTACTGCAGAGAGTCTCCCCTTTGGGGTCTGTTTGTGCAGGTCAGAGGGGTGGGAAGAAATTCCAACTTGGGGTCTGCTTCAGCCTCCTGGTCTGGGGCTTTGGGCGAACGCTGGAGGGAAGTGCCACTGGTGGCAAAGAGCCGGAGGGCCTCGTTCCAGTGGGACTGCATCATGGCCTGGAACTGCCTGACCATCTCAGCCCGCTGAGCCTCCAAGCGTCAGCACCTGGCCTTGCACTCCCGCAGGTCTTCCCTCTGCTTGGAAAGCCTATGCTGGTAGTCCTCAGTGAGGTGCTTCTGCTGAGCCTCCTTCTCGGTCAGATCCAATTTGAACTGAGCTGTTTTGCCAACTCTTTCTTGTGGTGGCTGTTTAGCTCCAACAACTGCTTCCTGTTGGGGCCCTAAGGAGCCCGGGCGGGGAGGCGAGAAGAGGCTGGGAGGAGAGGGGCGAGTGGGGGCCGGAGAGGTGCCCCTTGGTGTGAGTGAAATTGAGTTGGCCATGCCTACCCAGTCACATGACTACTTAGCCATGCCCGCCCATTCATTAGGGAGTTTTTATTAGTGCGCTGGTGGTTGCTCCCGGTTCGGCCGAACTGGTAGTAGCGGCAGCAGGAGGCTCCGCCCATCCGCTTCTTTGCACGCACAGAAACATTGCGTGCGAGCGCGCCCAAACCAGTAATAAAAATATTTGCAACCCACCACTGTATTAGTGGTGCGTGGGATTTAAAATTAGGAATTGAGTAGTCCTTGAGGGCCGAAAGGTTGGACCCCTGTTTTAAATGACAAAGAAATGTGTTTCTCCTTTGAAGGTGAATTGAATTTTTGCATTGTATTCTTACGCAAGGAACCGGGGGGGAGGGGAGGGGAGGGAGGTAGGAAGGAAGGAAGGAAGGAAGGAAGGAAGGAAGGAAGGAAGGAAGGGAAAGAGAGAGAGTGAGAAGGAAAGAGAAAGAACGAAAGAAACAAAGAAAAGAAGAAAGGAAGAAAGAGAGAAAAGAAAGGCAAGAAGGAAGGAAGGAGAAAAGAAGAAGAGTTCCATGTATGAAAATGACTTTGCCAAGCAAAGAAGCTTCAAAACAGAACTCAAAACACTAATAGAGAGACAGATGGTTGCACTGAAGTCTTTCCTGCCAAAAAAAAAAATTATATACAAAAAAAGAAAGAAAAAAAGAGAGTGATGTTATTGAAGCTGGCTGGAAAGTTCTCTGATGGCTGCAAACTCTCTTGTCCCATTTTAAGTGTTAACTCTGCCTCCAGGGCTAATATAAACTAAAGCAACATAGACACACACACATACTAGTACTGGCCGACACACAAACATGCACACACTCAGACACAGCCCTGCAAGTCTGCACTTGATTACAAGAGACTTCTGGATAAACCAGCCAATATGTTGTATTAATGCATTCCTTACTGGGAAAGGAGCCATTAGGAAAACATTACAAAAAAAAAACAACTATTGTCACATTTTAATGCTGTCCTTTACTTGTTGAATAAGTAAAATGCTTGACACAAGAGAGGAGAGGAGGAGAAAGGAAAGATGGATGAAAGGGAGGGAGGGAGAGGAGAGGAAAGAAGGAGAAAGGAAGGAAGGAAGGAAGGGAGAGAGGAGGAGAAAGGAAAGATAGATGGAAGGAAGGAAGGGAAAGGAGAGGAGAAAAGAAGAAAGTAAAGTTGGATGGAAGGAAGGGAGGGAGGAGAAAAGAAAGATGGATGGAATGGAGGGAGGGAAGGAGGGAGGAGAGAAGAGAGGAGAAAGGAAAGATGGATGGAAGGAAGGGAGGGAGAGGAAAGAAGGAGAAAGGAAAGATAGATAGAAGGGAGGGAAGGAAGGAGGGAGGGGAGAGGAGAGAAAGAGAAAGGAAAGATGGATGGAAGGAAGGGAGGGAAAGAAGGAAGGAACCAAGGAAGCAAGGAGAGAAGGAGAGGGAGGAGAGGGAGAGGAGAGATGGAAGGAAGGAAGGAAGGAGAGAGGGAAAAAGGGGAGGGAAGAAGAGAGTACAGAAAACAAGAAAAGTGTCAGATGACAAAAGGAAGCTAAATCTTGAAGGTAAACGTAGCAGAAAGTTGGTGAATATTTTTTTTTTAACCTGGAGACCAAAATATCTCAGACAAAACAATCTAGTTTCCTTTACAAGCTAAGTAGAGCAAGGAAAAACTTTAATTCCAGGGTTCCATTTCAATTTCTAAAGGAGATCAATGCTCAGGTAATGTCATTGTTATGAAAAGGTAGCGTAACAATGAACTAGGAATCAAATGCATCAGGTGCCCCCCACGCGGTATTTATTTTTGAGGTTGGAGGGAACTTTGCGCGAGGTTTGTTTGCCTAGACTTGTTGCTAGGCTACACACAGGAAAACATTTAAAATAAAAACAGATCCTCTTTCGCCACCTTCTTCTAGCTTGGTTTACTGTCAAGAGTTTTGGCAGAGTGGCTATTGATATGAGATAAATTCAGAGCGCAACACGGCACATAGCACACACAAAGCCTTTGGTCAATTAATAGTGGTTTACATACAAATATATACAGACATACACATGGTAGATAAATCCCTTACCACTCAGCGACGGACACAAGAAGAGAAAATAAGATACACCACGAGAGAAGCGCCCTCTAATGGCCACCTATA
>NW_028261389.1:9215851-9238351 GCF_051295495.1 Thamnophis sirtalis
CAGGAGACAATTAGTTCGCTTAATTGGTTCACGACTCTCCGAGACTCCTTGCCAGGTTTTGCAGATCTCAGCCTGGCAGCTCTCCAAGCCAGATAAGGTCTGTGACTGTAAATCCTCCCTTGAAAGACTTTGCTGGATGTGAATGAGCAGAACTCACAGGAAATTAATAAAATTGTCAGGACAAGGAGTTTGCTTCATGTTCTTGGGAAGCCTCGGTCAGAACAATATGTTTTTGTCTCCAGGCATTTAAACACCTTAGTTGCTGTTTTTTGCCCTTTTTCCGAAAGTCTCAACATCTTTTTTGTATAATCATTTGTATGATCATATCATATGATCATACTTTGGGCATATAGAGCAAAGAGTGTTCAAAGACTTCAGTTAGTCCAGAATGCAGCCGTGCGAGCGATTATGGGTGCACCTAGGTACACCCACGTTACACCTATCCTCCGCGAGCTGCACTGGCTTCCCATTGGTCTCCGAACACGCTTCAAAGTGCTAGTCGTTACTTTTAAAGCTCTACATAGCATCGGACCTGGCTACCTGAGAGGCCGCCTCCTGCCAATTACCTCCCTAAGACCGATTAGATCGCACAGACTAGGCCTTCTCCGGATCCCCTCTGCCAGCCAATGTTGGCTGGCGACACCCCGGGGGAGGTCCTTCTCTGTTGCAGCTCCGGCCCTATGGAACGAGCTCCCCGTTGAGATCCGGACTTTACTACCCTTCCGGCCTTCTGCAAAGCGACTAAAACCTGGCTGTTCCGGCAGGCCTGGGGCTGTTGAGTTGTCCAGCCCCACTTCAGGTTTGTGACTGTTGTGCAATTTTAAACTGCTGTTTTTATTTTTTATATCCCCCCCCCCTTTACTGTAAGCCGCCCTGAGTCTCTTTGAGAGTGGGCGGCATACAAAATTTAATTAATAAATAAATAAATCTTATGCAAAGACCTTACTCTCTGGTGACATCCATACTGCTGGAGAAAAGGCAAGGCTTCTACAAAGCTTCTACATTGTAAACTGCCCAGAGAGGGATGTAAAATGTTATGGGGCAGTATACTAGCCTAAATGCTACTGTTATTGCTAACGAATGGGAAGTGCCATGAAAATCTGGCCAATTGGTGTGAAAATCTGTTGCACTGAGAATCAGTAAATCCAGGCCCTCCTGTGATGGTAGTAAATATTTGAAAGGAATTCAAAAAACCAGCATAGCATAGATTCTCCATCCACTTTCTAGCAGCCATTCCCATTTGACTAATGCCGGCACAATTCAAATTTTCCCCTTAAAATTACCCATTCCGGGTTTGTGGATTGGCACCTTTTATTGTTGCCTTTAGGTGATTTTTCTTTCTTCGTTTATTTCCTTGCTTCTACCCAGTAACAAGGGACACGGTGGCTCAGTGGTTAAGATGCTGAGCTTGTCAATCAGAAAGGTCGGCAGTTTGGCGGTTCGAATCCCTAGTGCCATGTAACAAAATGAGGTTCTATTACTTGTCCCAGCTTCTGCCAACCTAGCTGTTCGAAAGCACGTAAAAAATGCAAGTAGAAAAATAGGGATCACTTTGGTGGGAAGATATCAGCGTTCCGTGCGCCTTCGGCGTTTAGTCATGCCAGTCACTTGACCATGGGGACATCTTCGGACAGCGCTGGCTTTTCGCCTTTGAAATGGAGATGAGCACTGTCCCCTAGAGTCAGGAATGACTAGCACATATGTGCAAGGGGAACCTTTACCTTACCCAGTAACAAGATTTGTAAAAGATCTTAAGATCGTTGTCCCAATGTTATAAGGTTTTCCTTCCTTCCTTCCTTCCTTCCTTCCTTCCTTCCTTCCTTCCTTCCTTCCTTCCTTCCTTCCTTCCTTCCTTCTTTCCTCCCCTCCTTTCCCTTCCCTTCCCCCTCTGCCTCTTTCTCTCTCCCCCTTCTCTTACAAGAAGTTATCTTGTAAAGATAGCAGTGTTTGCTTTAATTAATATGTAGGCGGGTGGAGAGAAAAACGGGAGGTTATCTAATATAATGCAGTGGGCAGCAATTCAAAATTAGCACCATTTCAGCATGATATATTGGCACAAGTACACAGAAAAGCCTAAGGGGTAGTCATTCACTTGAAGTGATATTCATCCTTCTATCAAAAGAAAGAGGTGGAGGAGGGGAGAGACGAAGGGCTTTATTAGTGGGGAAGAGAAACATTTAATCTGTTTTGAGACGTTCAGAGAGTGAGAGAGACTTCTGAAATTGGTTAAGTAGTCAGAGAGCAGCATAATTGGATCCTGGTTTCAAATCGGATTTGAAGTTTGTGCTTCTTGAAAAGCAGATCCCAGGCTCAAAAGGGGCCCGTCATTGCTTTTTAAAAAAAAAAGTTGGAAGGAAGATTTTTTTTTTAAAAAAAAAATGGGTTGTGATCTGGCAGGAGAATCAAGCAGGATTTTTAAAAGAAAAATGGCAAAGAGCAGCCTGTATCGAAGAGGTGGGTAATTTTCACAGGAAGACACCATGTTCATTCTCTGCCTTTATGTGGAGAGATGTGGGGCTTCTGTACCCTGTTTTCCTGAAAATAAGACCTCCCCGGATAACACGCCCAATCGGGCTTTTGAGCGCATGCGCTAAAATACTCCCCCCCCCAAAATATTGCAACATAGCAGCAGCCATGAGGTGACCACGTTAGCTGCCTCCTGCACCTCAAAAATAATAAGACCTACCCGAAAATAAGGCCAAGCGCTTATTACGGGGGTCAAAAGAAAATAAGACCCTGCCTTATTTTTGGGGAACCACCATAGTGATATCAAATGGACACGGATATAGAGCAAAGAGTTTGTATGTAGTGGAGACAAAAATCCATTTCACTCAACTCTGCAGAGCTATTATAGTTCTGAAAGAATAATCTGAGTGTTCTAATTATTAAATTTGCCACCAGCTTTTGCAATAAACCACACCACACAATGTTTGGCAGTGGATAGAAGAGGTGATTCAAGGGACCATATATCGGGTTGGACTAGATGACCAACATGGTCCCTTCCAACTCTGTTAATCTGTAATCTGTGGGGCAGCATTTAGCCCATCCCAGCACTGTATAGTTTTCTCAACATGGAACATACCTGTCTCTCTACATCCAAATCAACATATTAAACCGTAAGTTAATATGCTAATTCAGTGTTTCTCAATGTTGGCGGTTTTAAGAGTTGTGGACTTCAATGTGCTAAAATAAGCCCTCCTTGAAAATATTGCAACACAGCAGTAGCCATGAGGTGCCCACGCCCGCTGCCACCTGCACCTCAAAAATAATAAGACCTTTCTGAAAATAAGGCCAAGCTTATTTCGGGGGAGGGGGGGTTCAAAAGAAAATAAGACCCTGTCTTATTTTTGGGATAACACGGTACTTCCTGATCATAATATGAGAAGCTACCTTTGAATTTTTGGAGCATTTTGCATAGATGTAGCTTCTTAATCTTTATGTGTCTGCTGAAGTCTACAACTTCCCAGAAATCTGTAAGTTCAATAAGTTAGTTTTCTTCAACAAGAAAAAAAAAACTTAGCTTAAACTTAAATATGGAAATTTAAATATATAAAGTAATACACATAGATATGGATTTATCACAAAAGTAAATAGCTGTGCCTCAATACACTTATCAAATTAGTAAAAATAAATAAATAACAAACACATCGTCCAGTACTGTATGTATTTCTTTATTCTTAGGATATAAGAATTTTAGACTATGAAATTTATGATGTTGGATAGCCATTTGTCTGAAACGGTATAGGGTTTCCTGCCTAGGCAGGGGGTTGGACTAGAAGACCTCCAAGGTCCCTTCCAACTCTGCTATTGTATTATTGTAAGGAACATTTTGGAGAAAGAGACCATGAATTACTCTAATTTTGCCTCCATGCATTATTGAATAAAAATCTAAATTTCAGTTAAAAGTTCTGTGAAAATAAATCTCTACTTCCCTCCCCTACTTCCAAATTCATGGACTCTATCCCAAAGGGATCTATGGATCCCCAGTTAAAAATTCCGGTCACAAGCGGTTTTTGCTCAGGGCAAGAAATCGATTTAAAATCTAGCTGGAATTGCCTGAAAAAAGGTTTTCTGGATCGTAGCAAACGTTTCAAATCTAGCAACAGGACCAGCTCATCAAATCAAGCATAACAGAATTCTTGGTTGGCATGTTGCAACGCCAGCTTTTGCAGTTTTAGTTGCTACAACAGTTTAATGTCATCCTTTCTTCAAGATGACACATTTTGTAATTATTTGACATTGAATATCATTGCTTAATAGGATGTTTTTAAAAACTCCACAGCTCACAATCCTGGAATGGCAGGAGAAGAAAGCAAAACCCAATGAGGATGCTATTTCAGGTAAGATATCTGTGGAGATTCTCGTCATCCAGGTCATAATTGAGAGAGCCGAGGTGATGCAGTGGTTAGAGTGCAGCACTGCAGGCTACTTCAGCTGACTGCAGTTCTGCAGTTCGGCTGTTCAAATCTCACCGGCTCAAGGTTGACTCAGCCTTCCATCCTTCCGAGGTGGGTGAAATGAGGACCCAGATTGTTGGGGGCAATATGCTGACTCTGTAAACCGCTTAGAGAGGGCTGAAAGCCCTATGAAGCGGTATATATGTCTAATTGCCATTGCTATAATTGTCTCAAAGGTGCTTTTGTTTTTTTTCTTCCAAAGATAACAGGACTGTTGTTTTTTTCCTTGAGGAGAAGGAAGAAGAAAGAGAGTGAAGGTTCATTCTCCGAGCTTGTGGGTTGGTTTCTAAATGTTTCGTTACCAAGCTAGGTAACATCATCAGTGGAGTTTAGGGGATGTCTCTGTCAGTGTCCTTCTGTTTGTAAGGGCTTCAGGTATGGGTGTGCCAAGTGAGGGTCTTGTGAGAAGGAAGTTACATCGGGTCAGGATCATTGGGAGGTGAACTGCTGGTGTGGGAGTTGCGTGGGTTGGTTGGAGATGGTGCTGTCTCTGGTTGGCTGTGAGGTTGAGGTTCATCATATGTTTTACACCACCGATCCTCAAACTATGGCCCGCGGGCCGGATACGGCCCACCAATGCAAAGTATCCGGCTTATGGAGTGGTGGGATTCAGCCTCGCTCCTCACCCGTCGGCCTCATCTTCCAGCGAGCATCTACTCTAGCTGCACTTCTGGTTAGTTGTTCCACCGGTTGAGCTGCACTTCTGATCACACCGCTGCTGCTGAAGGCGAGGCCGAAGGGTGCTGGGGAGGATCAGCTGACTGAGGGGTGATCTCGTCCGTGCGGCCACGTGATCCAGGACTGGTGGGTGAATAGGGGAGGGGCTGCTGCTGGCTTGCAAAGCAGCTCTGCTCGTAAAGTAGTGCTTTAAAAGTCTTTAAAAACACTTTAAAAACAGCCTTTCAGGGTGTTTTTCACAGCTACGTGATCCAGGGCCGGCGGGTGAGTAGGGGAAGGGCATGTACAGCAAGGACAAAGGCAAAATGGATTGGTCACACCCACCCAGTCACATGACCACCTAGCCACACCCCCACAGCCGGTCCGCCCCGCCCTCCCAACAGTCTGTGAATCGGCCCCCTGTTTAAAAAGTTTGAGGACTCCTGTTTTAGATCCCAGACCCCTAATTGTCTTTGTGGCTTATGACAATTTGGAAATGTTGGCCCAAAAGGTGTTTTTCCACTTGTATGACCCCTTCAGTGAGTTCGTGGTCAAGTTGAATAGACCAGTGTTTCTCAACCTTGGCGACTTTAAGTTCTGTGGACTTCAACTCCCAGAAGTTGGGAGTTGAAGTCCACAGGACTTAAAGTCGCCAAGGTTGAGAAACACTGGAATAGACCATGGCTAGTTTGATGGGTTTGTTGATTGAACTTTGGTGGCTCCATATGATCCCTGGAGATACTTAGCAGTCTTTAGGAGAAGCTACTGCTAAGTCGGAAACATAATCTTCAACTTACAATCATTCATTCAGCAATGAAAAAAGGATGCACGCCAGTCCTCACACTTATGACTGTCACAGCATCACTGTGGTCATGTGATTAAAAAAATCGGGCATTTCACAACCGGCCATATATTTACATTTTTTTTCCCCAGCATCCCAAGTTCATACGATTGCTATTTGCGATTTTCCCAGACAGCTTCTGACAAACGCTGGTTAATAAAGAGAAACCAGATTTGCTTAACAACTGCCCTGATTCATTTAACAATGATGGCAAAAAAAAGTGGTAAAATCAGGCACGACTCACTTAACAACTGACTTGCTTAGCAACCGAAATTCTGGTCCCAATTGTGGTTAAAAGGTTGAGGACTGCCTATGGTGCTCAAGGGGGGGGGCACCTCTCCTTTATGTGTTTGTGCGCTGCTGTGAGATAGAAATTGTGGCTGCATATGTTCAATTGGATATGGGGTGAAATTTGCTTGCTTCAGACCCAGCTATAAAATAAACAACCAAATAATTGTCGGGATTATTGGTTCAAAGCAACTGCCCTAAAAATAGATATTTGCTCCAATTTTGTGATGGATCCCAGGAAATAATTTTGTTATCAGCACCCAAAAACTGGCAGACAGATACAGACAGACTGAAGGTCAAATGTTGAGTTTAAATGTCTTTTTTAAACCACCGAATGTGTTTTTTTCCCCTTTAAATTGGTGAGTGCATTTTAACCTAGTTTAAAAAACAAACAAACCACTAAACAGGGAGTGTCTTAAACACTTTTGATCTTATTCTTGATTCCTCTTCCTTTGATTATCTTGTTGGAGATGTCAGAACGAAAGCACAAAGAAAACATTAAAAGAGAGAGAGAGAATATGAGAGAGAGAGAGTGAGTGTGTGTTTTGCAAATAGAGTCAGCATGCCTGGGAAAGAAATTGTCTTTCCAGCTAGCGATACTCTGCATCTCCTTTTAATTTTATCCTGAGATGTTGGAACAACTTCTCCAACATCAGCAGCCGGCAGCTTCCTTCCATCTCTGGATTTGGCTCAGCCCCGGCATTTAGTTTTCTGCGTGATTTCTACTTTTTGAAGTCTCTGACGATGTATGCATTCTTCTTTTTTAAAAAAAAAAAAAAGGAGAGGAAAAAAAAGAGGGAACGCGGCAGAATTGCAATCCAATTCTTTTTCTCTCTCCTGCTAATCATAGAGGCAAAGTTGGAAGTGGGGGGGGGAAAAAAAGGAAAATGCAACTTTAAGTGAAGTCTCTCTCGAGGTTGGCAATTTCTTCTGAAAAAAGTGAAATAGCCCTTTAGAATATGCATCTATTCCGCACCGCCCAAAAGACGGATATATCAACAAGCTAATCTTTCTGGCAGATTGTTGGGTCTTTCAATGCACGGGAATACCACTCCATAGCTCCATTTCAAAGGCGCTCCAAGGTATTAGAGATAATTTGCATATCGTTTGTTTGCCTTCTTTTCTTTCCTTTCCTTCTTTCTTTTCTCTCTCTCTGTTTCTTTCTTTTGTGTGTGTGTGTATATGCGTGTGTGTGCCTGTGGTTTTGGTAAGGCTTCCAATCCTAATGACTGTTCCTTTTGGCCAGCAACATAAATGCTATAATCACACAATTATTGTGCTGGGAACAGTTTAATTCAGCATTTTGTTCTCGACCACGGAACAATTACTCAGCCATTTTGGTTAACCATATGAGCTTGCAGCCTGGAGAGGAAGCCTCTTATTCACAAAGCCTATTGTCGCACAGAAAGGTGCAGTTACCCTTGTTGTTTGTCGGTTTCAACTTCCAGCTTCACACAGCTCCTTGCAAGGGTTTCCGTGGCCTCACGTCAATGAACCAGGGCCGATCTGCCTCTCTTTGCTTATTCAACTCCATCCACCCAACAGGTTTAACTCCTCATTTACCTATCAAGAGGAAGGTTTTCTGCGGCACAAGTCTCGGGAGCGTTCCACAATATCCAAAATTACATTAATTCTTTTGAGGCTCAGCGCGCATCGAGGAAACATACAGGTACTCCTCGATGTATGACCCCCAAAATTTATGTTGCTAAGCGAGATAGCTAAAGGGAGCTTTGCCTCACTTTACAAACTTTCTTTGACACGGTGAATCACTGCAGTTGTTAAGTTAGCAATACGGTTGAATCTGGCTTCCCCAGTGATGGCGAACCTTTTTCTTATGGTGCGCCAAAATTGCATGCAGGTGCCCACTCAATCCTCTACACCCACCTGTGCATGCGTGCGTGACACACACACACACACAACACACACAGACACAGCGTGCATGAGTGCATGACCCCTCCCCATGCTCCGGAAGCTTTGGTGAAGCCTGAGGAGGGGGAAAATGGCCTACCCTGACGCTCTGGAAGGGCAAAAGATCAGCGGATGGCTGCTGTGCCACCAAATAGAGCTGTGTATGCCACCTGTGCCATAGGTTTGCTATCACGGGGCTTCCCCATTGAGTTTGTTTGTCAGACGTTCGCAAAAAGGGATCGCTCAGGACACTGCAGCTGTCATAAATATGAGCCAGCTGTTTTTTTAACAAAGCGTGACATGATTAAAAGCCAGGATAAGTGGTAGAAAGAAGAGAAGGGAGAGTAATAGTGTATACAATAGCAATAGCAATAGCAGTTAGACTTATATACCGCTTCATAGGGCTTTCAGCCCTCTCTAAGCGGTTTACAGAGTCAGCATATCGCCCCCAACAACAATCCGGGTCCTCATTTTACCCACCTCGGAAGGATGGAAGGCTGAGTCAACCCTGACTCAGGTGAGATTTGAACAGCCGAACTGCAGAACTGCAGTCAGCTGAAGTAGCCTGCAGTGCTGCATTTAACCACTGCGCCACCTCGGCTCTATACACTTTATAATAATAAAAGTAATGATAAGATGCAACATGGAATAATTGAATAATGATGGACTGTAATCTAATATAGCAATAGCAATAGCAGTTAGACTTATATACCGCTTCATAGGGCTTTCAGCCCTCTCTAAGCGGTTTACAGAGTCAGCATATTGCCCCCAACAACAATCCGGGTCCTCATTTTACCCATCTCGGAAGGATGGAAGGCTGAGTCAACCTTGAGCCGGTGAGATTTGAACCGCCGAACTGCAGATAACAGTCAGCTGAAGTACTGCACTCTAACCACTGCACCACCTCGGCTCTACATAATATAAATGTGTATTATTGCTGGAAATATAGAAGTTGACTGAATGTAATAATTACGACGGATTTCATTCGTTTTGT
This sequence comes from Thamnophis sirtalis, assembly GCF_051295495.1. Taxonomy (NCBI): domain Eukaryota; kingdom Metazoa; phylum Chordata; class Lepidosauria; order Squamata; family Natricidae; genus Thamnophis; species Thamnophis sirtalis. The sequence goes on from NW_028261389.1 coordinate 9,224,997, forward strand.
TTTTATTAGAATGTATGACACCCGGGGGCCACACTGTTCACGCATTGATTTGACGTATTTCTTTAAAAAAAAAAAACACCTTTAAAAATAAAGATAAAATAAATACGAGGCCGTTGTCAAGCATCCGAATTTTGATCAGGTGACCATAACAACAATGGTTGTTAAGCGTGAAAAATGGTGGTGTCGCTGTAACTCTGAATGGCCAGTAAAGGAAGGGTTGTGAGTTGTGGGCTAGCTGTTAACCCTGAACACGCCTGATCTTCTCTCAAAGTGATGGAAGGAGAAAGGGAAGTGTTTTCTCACTCAGGAAAACACAACATGTGCTAGATTCTCAACAATGCTAAAGGTCTGCGTACGTTTGCAATCTTTGCATTCATCTCACTTCCATACACCTTAGTAAGTACACTTAAAATCACATTGTTTATTTATTAAAAAAAGGCTTTTATGCCTCTCTCCCCCCCCCAAAAAAAATCCCATTAAAAATGGCATTTTGGGGGGAAATTATTTATTTACACTAATAGCAGTCTTCTTCCCAAAGGCTTGCGAGGGAATAAATAAATTATCAATAAAACATATAAAGGTATTATATCAGCCTGCTCTGAACTAGGGTCCCCCCCCCCCCAGGAGTGTGAACTTGAGGTCAGCACGTCCGGAGAACAGCTGGATCAAGGAGACCCTGAGTCAGAGAATGTAGGGGGGGGGGTTTCCCTTGATTAAAAGAAAAAAAAACTGGAACGATTTGTTCTTGATAAACCCATGCGACATATTAATAGCATAGGATAGCATAGGATAGCATAGAACAGAACGGAAAACAGAAAACAGAAAACAAAATAAAATAGAATTAGAATAGAATAGAATGAGAATAAAATAGAAAATAGAATAAATAGAATAAGAATAGAAAATAGAGCACAATTAGAATTATAATAGAATAGAAAATAAAATAGAATAGAATTAGAATAGAATAGAAAATAGAATAGAAAGTAGAATAGAAAATAGAATAAAATAGAAAATAGAATAAATAGAATAAGAATAGAAAATAGAATAGAATAGAAAATAGAATAGAATAGAATAGAAAATAGAATAGAATAGAAAATAGAATAGAATAGAAAATAGAATAGAATAGAAAATAGAATAGAAAATAGAATAGAAAATAGAATAGAAAGTAGAATAGAAAATAGAATAAAATAGAAAATAGAATAAATAGAATAAGAATAGAAAATAGAATAGAATAGAAAATAGAATAGAATAGAATAGAAAATAGAATAGAATAGAAAATAGAATAGAATAGAAAATAGAATAGAATAGAAAATAGAATAGAATAGAAAATAGAATAGAATAGAAAATAGAATAGAATAGAAAATAGAATAGAATAGAAAATAGAATAGAAAATAGAATAGAAAATAGAATAGAAAATAGAATAGAAAATAGAATAGAAAATAGAATAGAATAGAAAATAGAATAGAATAGAAAATAGAATCAGAATAGAATGAAATAGAATAGAATGGAATGGAATAGAGTAGAACAGCACAGCATAGCAAAGAACGGAATAGAACAGAATAGATTTATTGGCTAAGTGTGATTGGATATACAAGGAATTTTAATACTGAGACAAAATTTCCAACTGGTAAGTCTGTTTAGCAACGGAGCAATCTATACAGGTAGCCTCTTTCTCCTCAGAGCTTTTCAAACAGGGTCTGAACGGTTCAGTGCCTGGGGTTTTTAATGGATGTCTGCAGCTGAGCTGGTGGCTGAATTTGACAATCTTTAAGGTGCCTTCAATACATAGAAACATCGAAAACGGAGGGCAGGAAAAAGACCTAATGGTACATCAGGTCTTCCCTTGGAGGTAATTGTTTGTTTCTTGTTTTCTTTCCAATTGATGTATTTGTTTATTTTTTTTAAAAAAAATATTTTTTATTCTTTTACATTTTTGTTGGTTGATGGACACGTGCTAATACTAAGCATGTTTAAATCCAGTTAGTGAAGGCTGAACAGTTACTGTCTCCTCTGGAGGTCAGTTCCCAGCTTCCACTAGTCTTTCAGCGAAGCAATACTTGCTAACATTAATTTTGAACTTGAACTTGTATCTTCTGTCAGTTTGAAGTTATGCCCCTGTGTTCTTGATTTTTGCTTAATGTTGAAAATATTGCTTTCTAGACCCTTATTCACACACTCTTAATATATTTAAAGGTTTCAATCAACCCTTTCCCTTCTGTCTTCCAGTGTGTGTGTACTCTCATATATTCTATGCCCCTATTAAGAGATCGTTAAGTTAAAATCTATGTTTTCTAAATTAGAGCTGAGATTTAGCCAGGCATATCTATGAAACCTTCAGCTAACTTATTTCCTAGTGTTCAATAATTAACAACGATATCTGAGGAGTTCCAATATATGCTTGTTGGCTTCACAGGTACTGGAATGGGTGAAATTCTCGATTTCAAAAACAGGAGAATATATTTCATTCTTTATTTAAGTTCAAGAAATTAAAAGACACGTGCTCCTGGGGAGGAAAGCTAAGGCCAATCTAGAGAGCAGACTAAAAAGTAGAGACATCACCCTACCAAGAAAATTGCGTATAGTCAAGGCAATTTTTTTCCCCAGTTGCAATGGATGGCTGTGAATGTTGGACCATAAGAAAGGCTGAGTGCCAAAGAATTAAGGCCTTTGAACTCTGGGGCTGGAGAAGACTCCTGCGAGTCCTTTGGACTGCAAGGCCATCAAACCAGTCAGTCCTAAAGGAGATCAACCCTGACTGCTCTTTAGAAGGCCAGATTCTGAAGAGGAAACTCAAATCCTTTGGCCACCTAATGAGAAGGAAGGACTCCCTGGAGAAGAGCCTCATGCTGGGAATGATTTAGGGCGGAAGAAGAAGGGGATGGCAGAGAATGAAGTGGATGGATGGAGTCACTGAAGCAGTCGGCATGAGCTTCAATGGATTCTAGAGGATGGTAGAGGACAGGAAGGCCTGGAGGAATGTTGTCCATGGGTTTGCGATGAGTCAGACACAACTTCGCAACAGACAACAACAATTTAAGTTCTTTATTTCTAGCATTGTACCAAGCAGGAAATCTGCCTTACTAACTTGATATCCTCTATTCAGTTCCCATATGTTGTGTTTTGAGATTGTTAAAAGCAGAAAGTAGGGAAACAACTTAAACTTTGAAGCCTCACTTGACCTTGAATGGTGACAACCAGTCAAAGTAAGCATCAAATGGGCCAACAGACTGGCCGGCCCGAAGACGAGGTTATACGTTGGGTAGAACTGTTTCCTATTTGCAGACATCTCCTGCATCTTCGAAACCATATATTAAAAAAGGGCAAACCATTTGGAACAGGGCTTTATGGTGGACCACACCAGAGGACACAACAGACCGATAATGACCCCTCTCACCTTGTCCCACCTCTACTCCAACCCACAAAAAAAGAGAATTGGGGAAAGAAGAAGGAGGAAAAATTAAACCGCAGCCATCGCCCGCAGCTATAAGCAGTCCGCCTCCACTTTAAGAATTATTCCAGAAGTTGAATTGCTAAATATTTCTCATTCAGCTGCTTTAAGAGACACGGATATGTTCCTGATTCCTCCCCTCAGCAACCCCCCGCCCCTCTCCAGGAAAGCAATGTTTGCAACAACCATACCTAGCCACAAGTTGTGCCTGTGTGTGGCCAGAGTTAATGAAAAACAGCTGTGCTGCAAGGCACACAATTTGGACTATAACAATTAAAAGGGTCTTTGGCTGCAAGGCCTCGGGGTTAGAGTGGAGAGGAAGCTATATTTACCTAATTGACTTACTTCCTCAGCAGTAGATCTGTGTATTATGTTGTGCAGGAATTTCGCCATCGATCTCCAAATTTTCTACGGAGAGGTGAACAGGCAGAGAGGGATGGCAAGGAAGAGCTTCGGAAAAACGCGGTGTTTACCCTTACATCTGACGGTAGAGCTTAGTTATGAAATACGTATTTAAAAAGTCCACCAAGTATTCCAACGGGAGGTTATACGGACATGAGCTGCGTCTCATCCTAAAAACAAAGGTTTTCTTGTGCGAGGGTGGGTGTCTTCTCCTGCATTGTTTCAAGCATCCTGTTTTTACAATTAGTAAGAGGTCCTGGGGGTCAATCTACTTGAGAGGAGACAAAATGCCCTTTCTTTAACTCAGGTCTTGATTATTTATGTGTCGATCGGGTTCGTATCCCCCCACCCCCATCAGCCGCTTGTTCTCTACGGTGTTTAACGTCAATAGAATCTCTTTTTTTTTCCCCCTTCCGGCAATTGCCAAAAATCAGTGGCAGGGAATACACAAAAAAAATAGAGCGTAAGCTTGACAGTAGGCTGAACTTTTTTTTTTTTAAAGAACAGAAAATAAAGAAGGAGAACACCAAATTCCCCTCTTAGGGGGAAAAAAAGAGAAAGAAAAAATCTTGGAAATTTCAAAACCAATTTCTTTGTATACATGATGTACAATGGCAATAAAGTAAGATGCCATGTGACCCAGCTTGATCCCCTCCGTATTTATCTCCCTGTTTATTGTGGCCCTTGCCCCGAAAATATTAGGGGGGTTTCCAAGCCCCCCTAAAGGTTTGCTCTCCTTCTTTTTCAAGGTGAACAGATGGGGAAGAAATCATAGTAACCCCAAGTAACAGCAACAGTTCAGTATCCCAATATGTTGTAAGCGACTACTGCCAGCAGTCCCCCCCCCAAAAAATTCCAACACTTCTCAAGCAATTAAATGTTTTTAGCATTTAAACTACACAACATTTAAACTACACAACATTTAAACTACACAACATTTAAACTACACAACATTTAAACTACACAACATTTAAACTACACAACATTTAAACTACACAGCATTTAAACTACACAACATTTAAACTACACAGCATTTAAACTACACAACATTTAAACTACACAACATTTAAACTACACAACATTTAAACTACACAGCATTTAAACTACACAACATTTAAACTACACAACATTTAAACTACACAATATTTAAACTACACATTTAAACTACACAACATTTAAACTACACAGCATTTAAACTACACAACTTAAACTACACAAGCATTAAAGGTTGTAAACTTAATTTTGCGGAGTTTCTTTTTCCCCTGGAAACTTCGTATTGCTAATTAGAGCTTATAAAACTTGTGCTAGACCAATTTTTGTAGAGTATTGTTCAACTGTTTGGAATTCCCATCCTATCTCTGACATCAGTACAATCAAACGGGTTCGGAAGTATTTCACGCGAAAAGCCTTGCACTCTTCTGTACACAATAGAATTCCTTATGCTACTAGGCTCAAAATTCTCAGTTTGGAGAACTTAGAACGTGCGGTTGGAGGTATTGCATACAAAATTATACGTAGTAATGTTTTACCTGTAAGTGACCTTTTCTGTTTTAATCGCAATAATATGGGCGCAAACAAACACTTTAACTACAAATTTTCACAGTTTCAGTCACAATTTGACTTCCATGGACCTTACTTCATACTTAAGTGGTCCGTAGCAGAGGTGGGTTCCTACCAGTTCGCACCTATTCAGTAGAAGCAGATCGTCAAGACCGGTTAGAAGAGGTTCCACCAGTGGACCCGGAAAGCAGGCCACACCTACAGAATAGGTTCCAAAATTTTTTGAAACCCACCGCTGCCACACACACACACACAGAGAGAGAGAGAGAGAGAGAGAGAGAAAGAAAGGAAGAAAGAAAGAAAGAAAGAAAGAAAAAAGAAAGAAAAAGAGTGAGAGATGAAAGAAAAAAGAAAAAAGGGAGAGACAAAAGGAAGGAAAGAGAGAGAGAGAGAGAGAGAGAGAGAGAGAGAGAGAGAGAGAGAGAGAGAGAGAGAGAAAGAGAAAAAACACATGGCCGGCAAGCCACTCCCACCAGGTCACATGGCTGGTAAGCCACTCCCACAAAGGAAGTCACACCCACAGAGGTTCCAAAAAATTTTGAAATCCACCACTGGTCCGTAGAGGGGGTGGGCATAAGTGCAGTAACGTGCCTATCGTCCCTGTCATTGTATTTTTATTCTCTTATTCTTGTTCTCATTTTTGTTTGACAAATTCCAATAAATAAATAAAATAAATAACTTCTTGTTCAGATCGCACACAATGGAGGTGAAGCTAGGATTCACCCATGGGTACCAGGTGATAAAAAAAGTGAGGGAGAACAGCTTATTTCCATTCACCCAACAGGGATGGCCCGGATGGAAAAGTTTTCCTTTTTGAATATCAAAATTGTTATTGTTTTATCAAAATATAAATGACAGCAAAAGGAAAATAAGGGAGGGAAAGGAGAAGAGAGAAAAGTGTAGGGGAGAGAGAATCAAGGAAAACAAATGCGTTGACTTCCGACACCTTCAGGTGGGTAGAATAAGGTAATAATATAAACCCTTAACTTTTTACTTTTACATAATAATATATACTAGCTATTTTGGTAACAACAAACTCATCTAATCAGCAAAACTCAAAATCAAAGTTTCGGGGTTTTTTTTCCCATCACAACACAAAGTGGCTAAATTGATTGCTTTGATTAAAGAAAAAGTTTAAAATTGACTATGTCTCTCAACTTCAAGGATCAGTTAAGAAATACAGGCTGGTTTGTTTTTTTTTAAAAAGGATCTCCACTTCCAGCAACCGATTTGGGGTGCAGCATTCTTTTATCCAAGAATTTAAAATTTTCTTTTAGCCAAGAAATTAAAAGACGTTTGCTCCGGCGGAGAAAAGCTAGGCAAATCTAGACAGCATCCTAAAAAGCAGAGACATCACCCTGCCTAGAAAAGTGTGTATAGTCAAGGTTTTCCCAGTTGCAATGGATGGCTGTGAAAGTTGGAGCATAAGGAAGGCTGAGCGCCAAAGAATGGAGGCCTTTGAACTCTGGTGCTGGAGAAGACTCCTGCGAGTCCCTTGGACTGCAAGGCCATCCAACCGGCCAGTCCTAGAGGAGATCAACCCTGACTGCTCTTTAGAAGGCCAGTTCCTGAAGATGAAACTCAAATACTTTGGCCACCTAATGAAAAAGAAGGACTCACTGGAGAAGAGCCTAATGCTGGGAAAGATGGAGGGCAAAAGAAGAAGAAGGGGACGACAGAGAATGAGGTGGCTGGATGGAGTCACTGAAGCAGTCGGTGTGAGCTTCAATGGACTCCAGAGGATGGTAGAGGCCTGGAGGAACGTTGTCCATGGGGTCACGATGGGTCGGACACGACTTTGCAAGTAACAACAACAACAACAATTCTTTTATCATGTACATACCAGACTCAGTTAACATGCTAAGAGACTAGCAAGCAGGGGTGTGGCTTAAAAGCCAGGGTAAATTCCATCTCGAAATAAAGGCTATTCATCAAAACATTCAGTACGTTTTGCAAAAAGATTCTGCATGACACTCTTTTCACTCTTTTCCTATGCAGGAAAGTAATCTTTTATTTATTCTCCTTACCGTAAGCCATATCTAAAACCCACATTTGAAGAAATAAACTAGCAGAGGCAAGAAAGGAGAAATTGGCATAGCCATTCTCCTGGACAGTATGTGCCTACTTGAGGGATGTATTATTTTCTTAGGATAACACTTTATGTTCACAAAGAATGCAGAAAATAACTATATTTACACTTTCCCCCTTCTCAACTCTTCCATGACTCCTCTTATTGGTATAATTATTATGATTATTACTCTGTTGCTTTGCATGTACATTGTACATTGTACATTGAGAACTTTTGTACCAGCGATAAATTCCTTGTGTGTCTAACACACTTGGCCAATTAAAGTATATTCTATTCTATTCTATTCTATTCTATTCTAATTTTCTATTCTGTTCTATTCTTTATTTTCTATTCTATTCTTATTCTATTCTATTCTAATGTTCTATTCTATTCTTTATTTTCTATTCTATTCTTATTCTATTCTATTCTAATGTTCTATTCTATTCTTTATTTTCTATTCTATTCTTATTCTATTCTATTCTAATGTTCTATTCTATTCTATTCTATTCTAATGTTCTATTCTGTTCTATTCTATATTTTCTACTCTATTCTAATGTTCTATTCTATTCTAATTTTCTATACTATTCTATTCTATATATTCTATTCCATCCTATTCTATTCTATTTTAATTTTCCATTCCATTCCATTCTATCTCACTGTAGAGGTTGCTATCATTAAGATGTTCATTTTTTATAAGATAAGCTTTGTTAGATCAGCTGCAATGTCTATCTAACTTCTACTCCAAATGCTTATGGAAAGCACAATAGTCCTTGTAGTGCGGATGTAAAACAGAGCAATCATTGTTTTTCCCCCCACATACAAAATCATCCACCAAAACAGAATCTGTCATGGAATGAACACAACCATTCTTTATGGAATCCACTACAGTATGTATTGTCATCTTGAAATATTTCTGATCTGAACAATTGCACACAAAAAAAACGCATACTGTATATCTGAGGAAGCCGCATACCAAATAGCGCACATATGGGAAATTAGCATAGGGGAAAATGTATATTGGGAAAAGTTGCATAGAAACATGCATATTTTTTAATAATTTTCAGAAGGCTTGACAGAATGGCCTACCACCTGAATGCATTCCATGTAGACATGGGGCATATCCTTCTCTGGAAAGTGACAGATCTTTTTCACTGCTGTTCCCCAGCAAGGATATTCTGTGGCATATTTGTTTCAGAGGATACATTTAGCCATTAAAATGATATCCTTCTGTAGCCCTCTGTTTAAAAAAAAAAAAAGGCCATCAACCAGCTTTTGACACCGAGTTCAGGATCTCAGTGTCAACTTTGTGACCCATAAATCAGTAATATTTCCCTTTGTTTTTTTCCTTTTCAACAATCTAATTTTCTAAACAAAGTCAAAAAATTTAATTTTCTGCGAACAAAGTCAGCTTTTCCCCTTCCTTTGCCCTAAGTTGACTTCTCTCCTAAACTTAAACTCAAGGATAGAGAACTATTTATTTATTTATTTATTTATTATTAAAATTTATATGCCGCCCAATCCCGAAGGACTCCGGGCGGCTTACAAAAGAGAAAAAAAGAAAGAGAAAACAAATAAGAAAAAAGACAGTTTAAAACCATAAATCCACATGCATTCATTCTAATCGGGGCTGGACCTCAACAATGAGGTCAACAGCCCCAGGTCTGCCGGAACAGACAGGTTTTAACAGCTTTCCTGAAGGCCATGAGAGTGGGTATGGTCCGGATTTCTGGGGGTGGTTGATTCCAAAGAGTCAGAGCAGCCACAGAGAAGGCTCTCCTCCGGGGGCCCACCAGCCGACACTGTCTGGCTGACGGCATCTGAAGGAGGTCCAATCTATAGGATCTTACTGGCCGCTGGGAGGTATGTGGCAGTAGGCGGTCTCGGAGGTACGCTGGCCCTAGAAGCTAACTAGAAGCTATCAAGACATTGGGTTGGTCTTGTGTGGCAGCCCCTCAAATATTGGAACACCGCTATCATGCTTCCCCTAATCCTTCTTTTCACTATTCTAGACATACCCAATTCCTGTAGCCGTTCTTTGTATGATTTAGCCTCCAGTCCCCTGATCATCTTTGTCGCTTTTTGGGCACTCCTTCTCGATCAGGGGTGTCAAACTCAAGGCCTGGGGGCCAAATCTGGCCTGCAGGGTGCTTAGATCTGGTCCGCAGGGCTGCCCCGGAAACAGCGAAGGACCGGCCGGCGGTACATCTGCCAGCAAAAACATGCTCCTGAGTTCCGTTTTCTGCTGCAACGGCCTCCTGAAACCCTCTGCCAGCAAAAACGTTCACTGGCAGAGGATTGCAAGAGGCTGTTGCAGCAGAAAACGGAGCTCGGGAGCCCGTTTTCGCTGGCAGAGCGCTCGGGCAAACTACAGCGCGCCCGATACAAGGGACATCGAGCTGGCCACGCCCACCCTGCATCTCTGCACCTATTTTCTTATAATGTGGTAACGGAAAGTGGACGCAATATTTCAAGTGTGGTCTTACCAAGGCATTATAAAGTGGTACTAATACTTCACGCGATAGTTTCTCCCCCTTCCCTCCATCCTCTTCTTCTGTGGAAAAGCTTGTTTTCTTTCGGTACTTCTCTGCCCTTGTCTTCCCGATCAGAGCTTTATCAGTCACACTTCACATTTTACCCTCTGCTCCTTAAAACAATCTCTGGACAATGGTATTGGTTCCATCCTGGAAATCCTTCCAGGAACAGCTGGACATTGGGGATTCTCTGCTCACAGTAAATGCCTTTTTGTGGGGTTGTGTATTCCCAGTTTCTCTGTGTGAACGTCTTTTGTGGGGGCTGAACAGAGAGAACGTGGACTAATTGACGAACTGAACAATGGCTTAGGACTTCAAAGAAGAAGAAAGCAACCTGTGCATCACAGGGAGACATCCAGAAATGGTGGGAGTTAATAGTTAAAGCAGCTTATGACTGTATTGGCTTTTTTGGCAACTGCAGCACGATGCTGGCTCATATTTAAGTGACTGTCCACTAGGACTCCAAGATACGTCTGACAGTTACTACTATTGAGTCAGGTGCCACCCATTCTACTGTGTTTCCCCGAAAATAAGACAGGTTCTTGTTTTCTTTTGACCGGCAAAATAAACACTTGGCCTTATTATTTTTGAGGTGCAGGAGGTGGCGAGCATGATTATCTCCTGGCTGCTGATGTATTGTAATATTGTCGAGGAGGCCTTATTTTCAGGGCAGGGCTTATTTCAGCACATACGCTCAAAAACCCGATTGGCCTTATTATCCGGGGAGATCCGAGGTGGCGCAGTGGTTAGAGTGCAGTGCTGCAGGCCACTTCAGTTGACTGCTATCTGCAGTTCAGCAGTTCAAATCTCACCGGCTCAAGGTTCACTCAGCCTTCCATCCTTCCAAGGTGGGTGAAATGAGGACCCGGATTGTTGGGGGAAATATGGGGGCAATATGCTGACTCTGTAAACCGCTTAGAGAGGGCTGAAAGCCCTATGAAGCGGTGTATAAGTCTAAGTGCTATTGCTATTGCTATTGCTATCTTATTTTCAGAGAAACGGGGTATATCTGTGTCTTTGTTTTTATTTGCCTAAATGTAGAAGCTTACTTTTCATTGAATTTCATTGAATTTCATTTTGTTTTGGATACCACCAGCCTAGTCCCTTCTAGAAGGTTCCAGACTGCTCTTGAAACAGTCGTCTAAAACTTTCTTCGGTCCCAGCTTAGATGCTGGCTAAAGCCTTGAATATAAATTTCCTTCTAGTGGGAAGTCATTAGCTTTTAACTGAACCTATCTCACAGGATCATTGTTAAGCCGAAACTGTAGGGAAAACATTCGTGCCATTTTGGCAAAAGAACAGGGGAACGATGCAAATCAGCCTGCCTGCGAATTGCCAGTAGGTTAAAGTTTGGGCCGTCTTCCCTACAAGGCAGAGAAGTTATAAATACGCAATGCTGTTTGATTCTTGATATCTTAAGCATCTCGCCATCATTTGCATGTTGTATGAATGAGCAGTCACAGATGGTGCTTTCCCATTAGGCCACACAAAATGAATTTCAGTGGAAGCAATTCATCTGCTAGCCGTTATGTCATGGGGGAAGCAAGTTATGTACTCTACGAGCAGGAGTGAACCAAAACATTTGGCCCCTTCGTTGAGCACAAGGAAAATTTTTGCTGCTTCCAATGATTTATGGAATTCAACTTTCTAAATACGATCTCGATGCCACTGACTTGGGCCATGTCAGAAGAGCAGATGAACTGTAAATACTTGGGAGAGGGAATGGCTGGCAATTTAAAAAATCACATCGAGAAATGACAGAGACATAATAGGAGGATTAAAGAAAGAAGAAGAAGAAGAGGAGGAGAAACAAGAGAAATTAAAAAGGGAAAAGTCTCGCAAGACTTTGAAAACAAGCCACAGGAACAAAAACTGAATTGGCTCTCATGCATACATTAATATTTCATTTTAAATCCATGTTTCATTTTGTTTTAGGAGGAGGGGGGAGGGAGGAGAAGAAGGAGAAGAGGAGGAGGAGGAAGAGGAAGGAGGAGGAAAGAGGAAAAGGGAGGAGGAGGAGGAGGAAGAGGAAGGAGGAGGAAAGAGGAAAAGGGAGGAGGATGAGGAGGAAGAGGAAAAGGAAGGAGGAGGAGGAGGAGGAGAAGAGGAGGAAGAGAAAGGAGGAGGAGAAGAAGAAGAAGGGGAGGGAGGAGAAGAAGAAGAAGAAGCAGAGGAGGAGGAGGAGGAGGAGGAAAGAAGAAAAGGGAGGAGGAGAAGAGGAGGAAGAGGAAGGAGGAGGAGGAGAAGAGGAGGAAGAGGAAGGAGGAGGAGGAGAAGAGGAGGAAGAGGAAGGAGGAGGAGGAAAAGAGGAAGAGGAAGGGAAGGAGGAGGAGGAGGAGAACAACAACAACAACTTTTAGAATATGCTGGTTTTAATTTGAGATCAAAACATTGAAATCAGGGCTTTGGGGTTTGTTCGTTTGTTTATTTTTCGATCAGTTTCAAAGTGAAGATGGCCCTTTAGGTTCCAACTGTGCTGCTTAAAATGGCTAATTTCTCATCCAAGCTCAGAGCAAAACATTGTTTCTTGCAGCTAGTGTTTTTAAAATCACAATTGAATTCGGCAAGACTTTGACAGTCTTTTATTTTTTTTAAAACCGAACTGAAATATTTCTGCTCTTGTTTTTTTCTCTCTTTTACTTAATGTATAACCTTATGAGTACATATAGCACTTCACAAAATCAAGTGAAGAAACGGGTACAGTTCACACAGTCCATAAAGAAAGATGTTACGTTTCAGCCAAGGAAGGCAGTAGCTAGATCTTTGAATAAGGACAAAGTTAGGTCAGTTTCATTAGGAATCCTGAGACATGTAGCTGTGATTTCAACACATCTCTCTGTGTGTGTGGGGTGGAGCAACCAGATGGGGAAACACCGAACTAGGATTATGGACTGTCTAATCATCCATAAAGCTCATTGGGTGTTCTAAGTACGATGACTACCCCCCCCCCCCCGAGTGAATTCATGGAAAGGAAAAGAAACCCAACCTCTAAAACAAACGTTGATACGAAAAGGTAACCATTAACACCAATAAATCCACACAAGCATTTTTAATAGTGTGTGTGTGTGCGTGTGTGTGTGTGCGTGTGTGTGTGCGTGTGTGTGTGTGTGTGTGTGTGTGTCACACGGTCTACAATTATTTCAGAACCCTTTTTTTTAAAAAAAAAGTACAATGTACAATGACAATAAAGGAAATTAAAATGACAATCCGACTCTCATTTCTCCCTCCACCACCCCTTCTTTTAGCAGCATTAAAGCAGACAGTGGAATTAAAGCCATCATCAAGCAGGAGAGGGGATTAAGAGCTTGGGAAATTAAAAAGAGTTTTAGACCTGATGCCAGCATCACAA
>NW_028261389.1:9731738-9779133 GCF_051295495.1 Thamnophis sirtalis
TCCAAATATTTCTGCTCCAGCCCCAAGGAGCACTCTGGAAGCCTCCTAAAGGCTATGCATGGCCGTTTTGGTGAAGGGGGCGGGGTTTTGGGAGGCCAAAAATGCTGTATTCAGTGTATAAGATGCACCCAGATTTTCACCCTCTTTTTTGAGGGAAAATGGTGCATCTTATACTCTGAAAAATATGATACTTTTGTATTAATACTTTCTTTTCTATTTTCCCCCTCTTCCCCCCTTCTTCATTTCATAATGTGTCCTCTGGGTTCTATATCTCTCTCTTGCTTTCTATTCTAGATTTCATTCTCTAACCGGTCATAGAATCTTCCCCATATGTTGAAGTGCACCGATCCAGTTTGACACCCCTGGTATAGACTCTCCTGCTCGAGCAGGGAGTTGGACTAGATGACCTCCAAAGTCCCTTCAAAATGTTATTTTAAGTTGCATGTTCGAACCCTCCACCTGCACCAAGCTCAAGGGTTTCTTCCCCAAAGCATGGTGACATGTCAATGAAGATTCTCCAGGTAAAGTTCATCATCATGCCTCTAACAGATTAACAGAGTTTGAAGGGACCTTGTAGGCCATCTAGTCCAACCCACCCCCAAGCAGAAGACCCTACACCCTTCCTGACAGATGGCAATCAAGTCTCTCCTTGAAAGCCTCCAGTGATGAAGCGCCCACAACTTCTGGAGGCAACTTCTGTTCCATTGGTTGATTGCACTCACTGTCGGAAAGTTCCTCCTTTCCATCATCATCTTCATCAACATATTGCAATGCACTTTGGCTAAGAAGTTCTTAAGGTTGATGCGAGAAGGGTTGGTACCTTCCAATGACTTTCTGCCTAACTGAAGAAGCTGATTGGATGAGCAGCAAAGTATCTCTTGTGCCCTTGTGACCTCTAGACTGGACTACTGCAACGTGCTCTACATGGGGCAGCACTTGAAGAGCATTCGGAGACTTCAGCTTGTCTAGAATGCAGCTGCGCGAGCGATTGTGGGTGCACCTCGGTTCACCCACGTAACACCTATCCTCCGCGAGCTGCACTGGCTGCCTATTGGTCTTCGGATACGCTTCAAGGCGCTAGTCGTCACTTATAAAGCCCTTCATGGTATTGGACCTGGGTACTTGAGAGACCGCCTGCTGCCAATTACCTCCAATAGACCGATCAGATCCCACAGATTAGGCCTCCTCCGAATTCCATCCGCCGGCCAATGCCGGCTGGCGACTACCCGGAGGAGAGCCTTCTCTGTGGCTGCTCCGACCCTCTGGAACGAGCTCCCCTTGGAGATTCGAACCCTCACCACCCTCCAGGCCTTCCGCAAAGCCCTTAAAACCTGGCTGTTCCGACAGGCCTGGGGCTAAAGAGTTTTTGCCCCCCTTCTCGAATGGTATGGTTGTTGTGTGTTTTTAAATTTTGTATTGTTATGTCTTGTCTTTTTTATCCCCCTGTCTGTACCCCCTTCCCTGATTGAATTGTGAGCCGCCCTGAGTCCCCTCCGGGGAAAAGGACGGCATATAAATGTAATCAATCAATCAATCAATCAATCAATCTCAAACCAACAAGAAAAATAAGTCCAGTCGCCATGACTCAACCTTCAGAAAACTCAAGGGAAACAAGAAGAAGATTTGGGTGGCCTCCAAGGTGCTTTTTCAAGAGGCAACTGGACTTTCTGGCCTGAGATGCAGACAGCACAAACTCATCCTCAACAGCCTGCCCCTGTGCTCCACAGTGAAGGGACACTGGGCAGAAAACGTCCTTTAGAAAGCACAGCTCCAACTTCTCAATGAGAAGTTGCCTCTTGAAAAAGCTCCTTTGGCACAACCACGACCTGGGTGACTAAGAATCTCTCTAGACAAGATTTGGGTGGCATTATTCAGGCTAAAACATACGAAGAACGGTTGCAGGAACTGGGTATGTCTAGTTTAATGAAAAGAAAGACCAGGGGAGAGATGATAGCAGTGTTCCAATATCTCAGGGGTTGCCACGAAGAAGAGGGAGCCAGGCTATTCTCCAAAGCACCTGAGGGTAGGACAAGAAGCAATGGGTGGAAACTAATCAAGGGGATAAGCAACTTAGAACTAAGGAGAAATTTCCTGACAGTCAGAACAATTAATCAGTGGAACAACTTGCCTCCAGAAGTTGTGAATGCTCCAACACTGGAAGTTTTTAAGAAGAGATTGGATAACCATTTGTCTGAAGTGGTGTAGGGTATCCTGCATAAGCAGGGGGTTGGACTAGAAGACCTCCAAGGTCCCAACTCTGTTATTCTATTCTATTCCATTCCATTCCACTCCACTCCACCATTCCATTCTATTTGAAAACATTGCAAATTTAGATTTGGAAGTGGGCCACCTCCACCTCTGGCCAAATATTCCATTCTTGTACATATTTGGAATAGCAGAGATCTGTAAAAGATTTACACATCATTACCCACAAAACGGCAACATTAAAAAGAGCGTACATCGCGGGGATAAGAAGAATCATACGAAAGAAGGTGTCAGAAGTAGCAGGACTGCCTAAAACGAACCCACCAAGTATGGCTTGCTGGGGGGAAAAAAACCATTTTTCAAATGGGCTGGGATGGGAAGCTTTGAACTTATTTAATAACATTAAGCAAGAACACTTCACTATCTGAAGGAAGGATCAGTGGCATAAATCAGGCATCATTTCACATATTTCAGGATCAAAGCTGTAAAGCAAGATGATTTACGGAGACGTTTCAACAGCTTCCATATATCACCAGTTCTTTCGGGGAATACTTAGACATATTACTTGCCCAAATGATGATTTCTCTGTGCGACTCCGGCCAAGAGAAAGGAAAATTGGGGCGGGGTGGGGGGGGGGAGTTGAAAGCTCCTGTTTGCAAGTTGGCTTCTCTGTAATCATGATTAATCTTAAATGTTAGAGAAAACAGGCGCAGAATTAGCAAAATTAAAACCAGGGAGAGGGAAGGCCCAGAGACACGAAATGACTCTTGGAAGGGACTTCTGTGTTTTCTCCCCCCCCCACTTTTTTTTTCAGAAAGTGTTCCATTAAACCTGAAAGGATAAATTAAGAAGAGCAAATAATAGGCTGTCAGAATACTTCAATAGAGCCTCTGTGGCCATATTAACATGCAGGTTTAAGCAGGTTAGGTAGAGAAGAAATGAATGTATCCACATGGTGTACTGTAGGAAGTTAGAACCCACTCCTCTCCTAGAAGAATAACCTATTTTAGGAAATAATAAAAAGGCAGAATACTATATTTCCCTGGATGAGAAAAGGAGAAACATGTTTTAAAGACAAAGCAGATCCCTGCCTCCCCCCCCCTTCAACTCAAGGATGATGGGATTAAGACATGGCCCTCCGGATATGATAGGATTTGCCTTCTACCCATCCCACCACATGGCACCTGGGAAGGCTCAACCATCACCCAGCAAGGCTCAACCAAACCTGGGACACAGACAAGCTATAAAGTTAGCTAAGACCCACCCCACCACTCCCTGGGAGTCTGACAACCAATCAGAATACATTTCTTAGATAGGAACACAGAGGTGGTATTCAGCAGGTTCTGACCGGTTCTGGAGAACCGGTAGCGGAAATTTTGTGTAGTTTGGAGAACCGGTAAATATCACCTCTGACTGGCCCCGCCCCCATCTATTCTCTCTGCCTCCCAAGTCCCAGCTGATCGGGAGAGAATGGGGATTTTACAATATCCTTCCTCTTATTTACATTACGGTGACCAAAACTGCATGCAGTATTCCAAGTTGTGGCCTTACCAAGGCCTGATAAAATGGTATTAACATTATATAGTGGCATTAAAAAAAAAAACCAGATGCGACTCAATTAAGAATGATTAGAAAGAGTTTGCAAAGTTTGCAATTGGTGATCATAGAACTTTGCAACGACCGCAAACCCCATCAATCCATACCAGTTGCCAATGGCCCAAATTTTGAGTATGTGTCCATAGAGTTGCTGTAACCGTTGTAAGTGGGAGGAACAACTGTAAGTCATTTTTTTCATTGCCACTATAAGAGTCGCTAGAGGAATGGTTGCAAGTCAACCATTCCCCCCCCCCCCCCAAAGAGCATTTCATTTATATTATTTTACTCATTCCTCACTGAAATAGATCAGCATTTATTTATTTTTTGGGCCATTTGCAAGGGACAGAGAAAAACAGGAGCTAAAAGAGAGTAATACTACGAACTGCCCACCCGCAAGACCAATTTGGCTGGCACCCCAGCACAATAGCTTGTTAAGTGGGCTTTTGTCTTCCAGAAACCCACCCGCGAAAGTATAATTAATAGCCAATCAATACAATGTCTTGAATGATATTCGCGGCAATCAAATAAGAAGCTGCTGACAATTTATGGGGAAGGCAGCCCAAAGATTATCTGAAGCTAAAGCCACACAAAGCAATCAAGGAAGAAGCTGTTAATAATCCACGAGAATGTACAACATTATTGAATTCAGGGGAGAGACAAGCAAGAGGTTCAGAGAGCAGCACATTCAATTCAGTCTCAAAAAATAAAAAAAGACAAAACTGGAGTACAGATATGGGTGGGGGGGAGGGAAGAGGGGGAGCTCGGAAAACAATTCCGTTTATGCCTTGTTCAGCCATACAGGAGGAGAAGGAAGGAAGAGGAAGAGGAAGGCTCCTGACACAACATATTTTGCAACCCAACAAGACAGACACAGACTTCAGAGGATAATTAGGTAAAGGTAAAGATTCCCCTCGCACATATGTGCTAGTCGTTCCTGACTCTAGGGGGTGTGTGTTCATCTCCGTTTCAAAGCCAAAGAGCCAGCGCTGTCCAAAGACGTCTCCGTGGTCATGTGGCCGGTATGACTAAACGCCGACAGCGCACGGAAAGCTATTACTTTCCCACCAAGGGGGTCCCTATTTATTTTATGAGCCGAGGTGGCGCAGTGGTTAAATGCAGCACTGCAAGCTACTTCAGCTGACTGCAGTTCTACAGTTCAAATCTCACCGGCTCAGGGTTGACTCAGCCTTCCATCCTTCCGAGGTGGGTAAAATGAGAACCCAGATTGTTGTGGGCAATATGCTGACTCTGTAAACCGCTTAGAGAGGGCTGAAAGCCCTATGAAGTGGTATATAAGTCTAACTGCTATTGCTATTGCTATCTACTTGCATTTTTACGTGCTTTCGAACTGCTAGGATGGCAGAAGCAGAGAAAACAGTTGTCTTCCATTGAGAACCTGTATATTACACAGGACAAAAAGAGGGCTGTAAAAATATCTACAGACCCCTCATGTCATGGACATAAATTGTTTCAACTCCTACCCTCAAAACGACGCTATAGAGCACTGCACACCAAGACAACTAGACACAAGGACAGTTTCCCCCCGAATGCCATCACTCTGCTAAACAAATAATTCCCTCAACACTGTCAAACTATTCACTAAGGCTGCATTACTATTACTATTAGTCTTCTCATTGTTCCTATCACCCATCTCCTCCCACTTATGACTGTATGAGTGTAACTTTGTTGCTTGTGTCCTTGTGATTTATACTGACTGTTTCCTAGTATGATTTGATTGCTTACTTGTATCCAATGACTATTTTTTAAGTGTTGTACCTTATGATTCTTGACAAATGTAACATTTCTTTATGTACACTGAGAGCATATGCACCAAAGACAAATTCCACACTTGGCCAATAAAGAATTCTGTTCTGTTCTGTTCAGGTTCTACTCTACTCTACTCTACTCTACTCTACTCTACTCTACTCTACTCTACTCTACTCTACTCTACTCTACTCTACTCTACTCTACTCTACTCTACTCTACTCCGTTCTGTTCTATTCTATTCTATTCCATTCTATTCTATTCTACTCTACTCTACTCCTATTCCTATTCCTACTCTACTCTATTCTACATACTCTATTCTACTCTACTGTACTCTACTGTACTCCTATTCCTATTCTTATTGTACCATATTATATTGTATTCTATTCTATATCAAAGTTTTGGTGGTATTCTGCTATGGCAAAGAAGAACAGAAATTCACAAGCCATGACACCTGATGTACAGGGCTCTCCCACCCTCCCTCTCCTATGAAGAAGGCAAGTGCAAACTACTTCCAAAAACACTCCCAAAAGACATACTCACAGTCCAAGTAGTTCTAAGAAAAAACAGACAATAAAAGTGATCAAAACTAACTGAAGAGAATCAGAAAGTGACAGGGGGGGGCGGGGGGGGGGGGGAGACTGGGCCAGGCGGTAGGAATTACAACCCCAATAAAGCCCAAAAGTTCCACTGCTAAGCAAGACAGCGGTTCGATGAGTTAAACACCCCATTGTCACAGTTGTTAGGCAAATCACTGCAGTTGTTAAGTTAGTAACACGGCTGTTAAGAGAAACTGGCTTCGCCACGGACTCTTGCTTGTCACAGGGTCACAAATGGCCCTGTGACCCTGTCACATGACCCCGGGGGCACTGCAACTATCATAAATATATGCCACCTGAATTTTGATCGGGTGACTATGGAGATGCGTGCAAATTCCTGTAATATAAACAGGAGCAAACCCCACACTCACCAGCACTGATAATACCTGAGGTGGCGCAGTGGTTAGGGTGCAGTACTGCGGGCCACTTCAGCTGACTGTTATCTGCAGTTCAGCGGTTCAAATCTCACCGGCTCAAGGTTGACTCAGCCTTCCATCCTTCCAAGGTGGGTGAAATGAGGACCCAGACTGTGGGGGCGATATGCTGACTCTGTAAACTGCTTAGAGAGGGCTGAAAGCCCTATGAAGCCGTATATAAGTCTAAGTGCTATTGCTATAATGTTACCTAGTTGTGAGGCCTGCAGCCATCTTTTCTTTTGGATCTTTGGCCTGCCACCCTTCATATTATTCTACTATGCATTTTCTATTGTGGGAAAATGGGAGGGGGGATTATATGGAGTTAGATGCTATGTAGCCATAACAACATTCTTTCTAGAAAGTCAAGGTCATCCTTTGTCTCTGCACCTCTGCACCTGACCGGAACTGGATGGGTGGAACTGCCAGCGTGGCAGTGGGAGATTGGACCATGCGATGGACTTGGGAGTAAGTTCTTGAACTTTCAACTAGATGGGAAAAACGGGGAAGCTTTCAGATTTGGGTTTTCCCAGATACTGCCAACATGGGTCTCTTAATAAATTGAAACTTGGAGGAATCCTTTGCCTCGGACTCTGATTTACTTTTGGATGCTATTTGGAACCCTGACACTAGTCAGGTAACGAAACATCAACAAGCCAACAGCTGAACTCAGAGAGCACCAAGGATTCCACAGTTCATCACTCCACACAGTTCATCACAGTTCTCTTCTATTGGAAATACATAAGAGTTTGAGTGAATTTCCCTCATTATCCTCCATAACGCTCAGCGGCAAGATTTAATGTAAAATCTTTTGCGGGTGGAGGGAAATAATCTTTCAGAGGGGGGGGGGAAAGAGGACAGTAAAAGAAAGAGAAAAGACAAATATGTAGTAAGTTGGGTTGTTTCTGTGGACCTTAATTGATTTTTAATCTGTGACGGTGGACTATAAATAAATGCTTAAAGCACAAGTCAATAAGAACTTTTATTGGCTTGCTTTCAGAGAATTATAGCACAGATCTAACAAAGAGGCACTTCCTGGCCTCATACTAAGTGGCTCCTTCTCTTCACAAGAGTTATTTTTAATGGGGAATTTTGGGGGTGGGCAGGAGGCAGAACACTAGGTAGCCAAAAGAAAGCAATGAGGAGATTCCCTCTCCTGGATGGCAGATAGACAGAAATGTTCTGTTCCTATTCTGCTATACAGGTAGTCCTCGGCTTATGGCCACATTTGAGCCCAAATTTTCTGTTGCTAAGTGAGACAGTTGTTAAGTAAGGTTTGGCCCATTTTATGACCTTTCTTGCCACAGTTATCCCAAAGGTGCTTTTTTTTTCAAGAGGCAACTGGATTTTTTTTTGGGGGGGGGTTTTCTTTGAAGATGTTTCGCCTCTCATCCAAGAAGCTTCTTCACTCTATCTATCTGTCTGTCTGTCTTTCTGTCTGTTTGTTATCTGTCTACATCTACAAACTTTCTATTATCTATCTATCTATCTCTATCTATCTATCTATCTATCTATCTATCTATCTATCTATCTATCTATCTATCTATCTATCTATCTATCTATCTATCTATCTATCTATCTATCTATCTATCTATCTATCTATCATATCTATCTAGCTATCCATCCACCCACCCACCCATCCATCTATCTATCTGTCTGTCTTTTATCTGTCTACATCTACAAATTTTCTATTATCTATCTATCTGTCTATCTGTCTGTCTGTCCGTCCATCCGTCCGTCTGTCCATCCATCCATCCACCCACCCACCCACCCACCTACCTACCTACCTACCTACCTACCTACCTACCTACCTACCTACCTACCTACCAGGGTGATGGCTTGTAGAGAGGGCCCTACATGCCACTGTGCCATCACGGATTTCTATCCATCCATCCATCCATCCATCCATCCATCCATCCATCCATCCATCCATCCATCCATCCATCCATCCATCTATCTATCTATCTATCTATCTATCTATCTATCTATCTATCTATCTATCTATCATATCTATCTAGATATCCATCCACCCACCCACCCATCCATCTATCTATCTGTCTGTCTTTTATCTGTCTACATCTACAAATTTTCTATTATCTATCTATCTGTCTGTCTGTCCGTCCGTCCGTCCGTCCGTCCGTCCGTCCGTCCGTCCGTCCATCCATCCATCCATCCACCCACCCACCCACCCACCCACCTACCTACCTACCTACCTACCGGGGTGATGGCTTGTAGAGAGGGCCCTACATGCCACTGTGCCATCACGGATTTCTATCCATCCATCCATCCATCCATCCATCTATCTATCTCTATCTATCATACATCCATCCATTGCTGGAAATCCTTGTAAGGAACCCAAGCTGAACAAGGAAGATTTTAAATCCAACTTCCTGTAAGTTTCATTAAAAATTATTTTTTGAACATCTATGACTCCAACAATACCAGACAAAAGCTATTATTGTAGCTTTTGTCAACAAAGTAAGCTGGGAATTCTCTATCCCTGAAATGGTTGAAATAACAAGCCCAAATGTATTAATAAAATAAGAGGAATCTCCCCATTAATTGTTTAAACTTTAGCAACATAATGCCATATTTAATCCCTTTCCTTTCCGCCTCCCACCCAGCCCCAAACTGAGACAAGTACAATAATTAAAATAAATTTTCAACAATGCCACGGGGAACATGACCAATGTTTCTTTCTCCCCGGGAAGTTATCATTTCCCTCTCCTTTCGCATACAAAAATATAGAGTTTTGACAACTTGGCATAAAACAGTGACTAACTGTTATATGAAACTGAAGGCAAATCACTGTTTTAATCATGACCTTTCAGCTGCCCTTGACTGGGATGGGGGTTGCGAGGAAATTGGCCACTTACTGACACAATGGCTGAATGACAGCGTCATGGGGCTAAGTGTATTCAGGGTTGCAAATAAGAGCTGAACACCCCAAATGCCAGTTGCGGATCAGCCCCTGAAAGTGTGTTCTTGAAGTTACTAATACGGACTCAATAAAAGACAAGATGGGAGCGTCGAAGACGGAGAAGAAGAGAGAAAAGCACCTTTACGCAGGTCGTCTGTCCTAGAACCCTCCTCCTAGTCCTGTCAATTCATCGGGGAAAGCAACGCACTGTTTATTCTCTAAATAATGTTTAGCGCTAAACTGTACTAAACGCGTCATTTGTATTCTCCCGCTGCATGGTTCGCAGCCATGAATCACTCAAATTAAATGTAAGTAACTGTGCAAGCCGCAATGTGTGCTGCAGGATTGTATTACGTTTAATACAATGCATATTGGCAATATCTCCCAAAGGAACAGCTAAGCTATTAGTCACAAAGAGGTTTCTAAGCAGCACGCGCGCACACACGCACACACACACACACACACACACACACACACACACACACACATGGTAGTTGAATGTTCAAAGTCTCTCTAAAAGGGAGGCACTTTTTTTAAAAAAAACAACCATTGATATTGTGAAAACAACAATTAAATATTATGTAAAGTCAGTTATATGTCAAGACCTCGAAGCAAATTCCTCCACCGTCCACGCATAAACAACCGAGGTGGTGGGTGTATCGTTAGTTACTAACAATTGGCATCATTAAAACAGGAGGCGTGTGCATATGAGTGGATTCATAGGTGCCTACCAATTCCATTTATGAACTGCAAAATTCTGGAGAGACACTAGATGTCAGCAAAGAGTTAGTATCCGCTCTGCATTTTTGCTGCCCCCTAGTGGTCATCTAGATTTTTGCACACACACCCCCCCCAAAGAAGTTAGGGAAGGTCTGTAAGTTGTAAAATTAGGGCTGATCCTTCAGGACAGAAGGTTTTTCTTCTACAAGTTGTCCTTCACTTACAACCATTCAACTAACAACTGAGCAGGAAAGATCATAAAATTGAGCAAAACTCACTTAACAACTGTCTTGCTTAGTAATGAAAATTTGGGGCTCAACTGGGGTCATACGTTGAGGACTGCCTGTAACAGAAACTGCAGGTAATGCTCAACTTATGGCTATTACTTTCCCACCAAGGGGGGGGGCCCTATTTAATCGGGCGCGGCTTAGTCGAGCGCGGTTTTGTCGTGCCACGAGTGGAAATTGGGACTGGCTTGCCGAACCAGTAGGGAGGGAAGGCTGGCCGCCACCACCACCACCCTGAACCAGTTCCCCAGTCGCCCATGCTGTTGTCGGCATGATTTTTAGTCATTTTATAATGTTCTGCGTATGCACAGAACAATTTACAGGCAACTGGGCATGTGCAAGTGACGTGCGGCAGGCGGGCACATGAAGCAAACCGGCCGTAATGCCGGCAGCAACCCACCCTTGACATAAACCTAACCTTTAAAAGTCCCCTGTAAGTGGATCTTACTACAAAATAAAAATATATAATATACCTTTATGAAAAACCGAAGGTATTAAAAGATTATTTTTTTTTAAAGAAGGAAGGAAGGAAAGAAGGAAGGAAGGAAAGAGCGAGAGAGAGGGAAAGAAAAAGAAAGAAAGGAAGGAAGGAAGGAAGGAAGAAAGAAAGAAAGAAAGAAAGAAAGAAAGAAAGAAAGAAAGAAAGAAAGAAAGAAAGAAAGAAAGAAAGAAAGAAAGAAAGAAAGAAAGAAAGAAAGATGCTGTTTTCCCCGTAAGTTCACTAGACAATGTGTTTAGGAAACTAGGACTATTACATTATCATAAAAATAAAGGAAGGAAGGAAAGAGCGAGAGAGAGAGAGAGAAAGAAAAAGAAAGAATGGAAGGAAGGAAGGAAGGAAGGAAGAAAAAAAGAAAGAAAGAAAGAAAGAAAGATGCTGTTTTCCCCGTAAGTTCACTAGACAATGTGTTTAGGAAACTAGGACTATTACATTATCATAAAAATAAAGGAAGGAAGGAAAGAGCGAGAGAGAGAGAGAGAAAGAAAAAGAAAGAAAGGAAGGAAGGAAGGAAGAAAAAAGAAAGAAAGAAAGAAAGAAAGAAAGAAAGAAAGAAAGAAAGATGCTGTTTTCCCCGTAAGTTCACTAGACAATGTGTTTAGGAAACTAGGACTATTACATTATCATAAAAATAATGTCATCGAAACTGCCTCTCCAGCTTTCCTACCCAAGCAATGTTTAAACATGTGTTTAGGCCCCATTTAGCCTTCCGTTTGACACAAATGAAAATAAAACAGCCACCTTGAGCAGAGCGAAATGATAATATCGCGTTATCTGGAGAAGCAACACAAAAACCATTATTGAAATTCTGATAGCATTTGGCTTTTTACTGGTCGCGGGAAATTACCTGTAATACATAGTTTAAATAATTACTTTTAAACAAAAGCTTCTTTTCCACATTGCTTATTTATCTTGCCGGGCCAACTCAGCCGGGCTATGTATTTTATTAAAATTGCTTTCAGACGGCTAATGGCAGGGCATATGTTACCAACAGGGGACGTGGTGGCTGTTTGACTCTTGTTCTTAATATTGGGAGCCGGTCCAGACATTTAAGAGGCAGGAATCTGCTGTGCATTTGACTGGTGTTATCAACACTTTTGAGCAAGAAAGCTTATAATTGTACTCACAATAGATGCTTTCTTTTTTTAAAAAAAAAATTACAGAAATCTCTTCTGTTTGTACCAAGCCTCCTTATGACTTGCAAATTATATTGCTAGCTTCTTGTACGATAGGAAAACATTTTCTTCTCTCGTGTCTGGAAGAAAATGAAATCACGCACTGTCTACGGTTAGTGAGGAATAGGGGTACAATTGAAGATTGTCTCCTCTGAGCCCATTGAAATTCTGCTCAGTCTCAGGATGAGACTACGAAAGCTACCTCCGTCCCTATTGTGGACAGTTGTCGGAATGGATCGGGCCTATCGGATGTTGGTGGTGGCAGTAAGGGTCTAAATGCTAGCTGGCTTTGCTTACTTTCTTCCTTCCTTCCTTCCTTCCTTCCTTCCTTCCTTCCTTCCTTCCTTCCTTCCTTTCTGTCTGTCTTTCTTTCTGTCTTTCTTTCTCTCTCTTTCCTTCCTTTTTCCTTCCTTTAATACCTTCCTTCCTCCCTTCCTTTCTCTTCTCTCTTTCTTTCTTTCTTTCTGTCTTTCTTTCTCTCTCTTTCCTTCCTTTTCCCTTTCTTTAATTCCTTCCTTCCTCCCTTCCTTTCTCTTCTTTCTTTCTTTCTTTCTGTCTTTCTTTCTCTCTCTTTCCTTCCTTTTCCCTTTCTTTAATTCCTTCCTTCCTCCCTTCCTTTCTCTTCTTTCTTTCTTTCTTTCTTTCTTTCTGTCTTCCTTCCTTTCTTCTTTTCTTTTTGTCCTTCCTTGCTTTATCCTTTTTTCTTCTTTGTTTCTTTTTTTCTTTCTTTCCTTTCTTTTTTGAAAAATGTCAAAACATGTCCCAAATCATTCAAAAGAACCAATTGGAAGTCTATCTCTATATAAGTACAGGTAGTCCCTTCACTTTTGGTCAAGGTTTTGGTTTTGATCACTATGTTAAAAAAAGATGTTGAGACTCTGGAAAGAATGGCGAGAAGAGCAGCAAAAATGATTAGGGGACTGGAGACTAAAACGTATGAAGAACTGTGGCAGGAATTGACTGTTCTACAAAAAAAAAGAATATTACTGCTGGGCAGCTTTTGAGAATTCCCTCTAGAACACATCTCATTAATTAAAATATATCTAGTATATAAGTATGTATGTATTTATTTAGTCATGGTTAGGTAGTGTATATTAGAGGTGATGACCCTTTGAGAGCTGTATGCAATGAAATTTCATTTTAATGTATGCCAATTAGTGAACATTTAAAGTGACAATAAAATTATTCTAGTCTATTCTATTCTATTCTATTCTTATTTCTACTCTATTTTGAATTCTATTCTATTCTTATTTCTGTTAATTTTATTCTATTCTTAATTCCATTCCAGAGGTGGGTTCCTACCAGTTCGCACCTATTCGGTAGAACCGGTTCGTCAAATCTACTGAACCGGTTAGAAGAGGTTCCACCAGTGGACCCGGAAAGCAGGCCACACCTACAGAAGAGGCTCCAAAATTTTTTTGAAACCCACCACTGGTCCTTGGATATGATTATTCTACACTATCATGCTCCTATTTATAAAACTCAGGGCCTCTGTGAAAGGTAAGGATGACTACTGCGTTTATGGTGCGATCAGAACATTGCGTGTGTTGAAGTTGTTTTAACGCAAACCAAAGATGCCTTTTAAAAAACAAGTTTACATCATATTCTTATGCATGCCAGTGCTGTGTGGCAGGTAATTTAAGGTGGTTCTGACAAGTGTCGTCGGCATCTTCATATCCGGTCACATGGGCGGCAAGCCACTCCCATCTGGTCACATGGGCAGCAAGCCACTCCCACAGAGTAGGTTTGAACAATTTTTGAAATTCACCACTGTTCCATTCCATTCTAATCTATTCTCTATTCTATTCTAGTCCAGTCTAGTCTATAAAAAGTGACATATTCCCTTAGTATTAGAAACAGGGTGTATCTGCTCTCTGCCTTGGTTGACATAACCAATTAGTATCCTAGGTGCAACATGAGAAAGTTTTGAGAATAGACTTGCAATAGACAAGTGGATGTTTCTAGGCTAGCATGTCCCATAAATTTTATTTCTAATTTTAATCATTCTGGGTATGGATGATGATTTATACCACAAATACATTGAAAGCCAACACGGACATAAAGTATGCATTAGCTGAAAGGACTGGAGAGACTCACTGGCAAATACGATCAAAGCCGCCTATTAGATTCCAGAAAAAAACCCTTTTCTTTCCCTTTCCTAACAAGAAATTGCTGAGTCCTGGGTAGTTCAAATTTGCTTGAATGTCCTTTGTAGTAATTCTATATAATACATTTTGGATCTGGGCTGAGCGTGTACTACAAGAACAAAAGGCACATTTTATTTTATTTTTGCAACAATAGAAATCTATTTTCCTCAGATCTGGGAAAGGAAGAAACTTTCTATCCTAGATCGGTGCAGAGATCTTTGAAAGAGGCGCTTCACAAAACACCTACAGAATGCTCTCTTTTTATATAGCCACACTTACAGTCATGTGAATCTTGAAAAAGACGTGGCTGCTTTAATGCTTCAAAAAGGAGTCTTTCATACACACTCTGGTGCATCCTAAAGCACCTCGCTTCAAGAATCTGTATAGCTTTTCTAACTCAACAGAATAACAGAGTTATAGAAGTGATCTTGGAGGTCTTTTAGTCCAAACCACTGTTTAAACAGGAGATCATATAAAATTCTGGACAAATTTGTCCAATCTCTTCTTAAAAACCTCCAGTGTTGGAGAACCCACAACTTCTGGAGGTAAGTTATTCCAGTGGTTATTTATTCACTGATTAATTGAATTTCCCAACTTCATGGCTACGTTTTGATCGAGGCTTCCCAAGAGCATGAAGCAAACTCCTTGTACCGACAAAAGCCCCTTTTATTAATTTACTGTGAATTCTGCTCATTCACATCCAGCAAAATCTCCCAAGGGAGGATTTACAGTCACAGACCTTATCTGGCTTGGAGAGCTGCCAAGCCGATAGCTGCAAGGAGCAGTGATGGGTTGCAGGCAGTACACCCTTGGTATGGGTGTACCAGAGCCTTCCCGGAGCCTGGATACCATTCCGGTATGGTGCTCCGGAGGGCCACCTGCCCGTCCGAGCTCCTTATTGGTATTTTAAATCTTCGGGGCTTCCGCACACACGCACGGCACATACAGCGCCTGCGCAATGCTCCGCTGAGCAGCTAGAGCATCGCGGAGGCGATAAGACGCATGCTGCAAGCATCCATGTGGATGACGGAACTGGATCTGGAACCCACCACTGGCAAGGAGTCTCGGAGAGTCACGAACAATTAAACGAACTAATTGTTTCCTGCAAACTCCATTCCCCTTTTGCTCCTCTTTTATTCCTTCTGGGAGGGGCCATTCCTCATCCACCTGTGGCCTTATTTCCAAGTCAACCCCTGTTCCTTAGCTGTTCCCTTCATCTGGCAACTCTGTGCATGCGCACACTGGGAACAGACTCCAGCTGTTCATCTGCCTCACTGATGTCTGACTCCGAAGGCAGCTGATAACTGGCATACGGCTCTGGACCCCTGTCTACCTCCAACAGAGAGCCCTCATCAGAGCCTTCCACAGCCTCCAGGACTGGCCCAGGTTCCGACTTCAGTGAGGCAGGCCAACAGCTGGAGCCTGTTCCCAGTATGTGCATGCGCAGAGTTGCCAGACGAAGGGAACAGCTAAAGAACAGGGGTTGGTTTGGGAGTAAGGCCACAAGTGGGCGGTGAATGGCCCCTAAGATAGGGAATAAAAGAGGAGCGAAAGGGGAGTGGAGTTTGCAGGAGACAATTAGTTCATTCCTGCATTCTTGCCAAGTATTGTGGCATCTGAAAGATATCGGCCTGGCCACTCTACAATACAGGCTGGTAATTATGAACTCTCTTGAAAGACTGTGTGAGAGGAAAGACTTTGCTGGAGAGAAATTCACTGTAAATTAAAGAAAAGGGGTTTATCGGGGTGAGGACTCGGCTTTGTGCTACTCGGGAAGCCTGGGTCGGAACACTTATGCCTATATATATATATATATAACCATGTAGTAGGGCTGTATTACTGTTATCCTTCTCATCTTTCCTATTACCTCCTCCTATTGGTATCTTATGACCATCCCTTTGTTGATTGTATCTTATGATTTATGATTGTATCTTATGATTGATGACTTATCACTTTGTTGTTTGAATGTACATTGAGAGCTTATGCACCAGATACAAATTTCTTGTGTGTCCAATTACTCTTGGCCAATAAAGAATATTCTGTGTAAAGGGGTGGGGGATGGGAAAAGTAATGGAAAAACAGCATCTTTAAATCTAGAAGTAAATGACATCAGAACCACTATTTTAAAACTCAGTAAATGAGGAAAGGCGATATCATTATCATATTTATCCCCAAGGATTTTGAGAGGTAAACTCTTGATATTCTTCTGTGTCGGAAACTGTGCCTGTGACTTTGTCTGACAAATAGAATAAAAATACATTTTTGACAATTCAACAAGTTCCATGCATGAATTTGATACATCATTTATTTTTAACCACAGCGAGCATTCTAAAATGGAGTCTACAGAAGGGAGGAGGGGGACAGAAATTGATGTACTCATGACAGAAAGAAAGAAAGAAAGAAAGAGAGAGAGAGAGAGAGAGAGAGAGAGAGAGAAAGAAAGAAAGAAAGAAAGAAAGAAAGAAAGAAAGAAAGCAAGCAAGCAAAGAACTGGCGAAATGAAGTGTGTATCTTATCTGAGGGGAATTGTTCTCTTTAATCATTTCATTTTTAAAAAGGAAAGCACTCATCCTTTGTCTTCCTGGCATAAAAAGAAAAAAGAAAAACAAAGCGAACTTTCTGTCACGTAGGTTAAAACTGCTGGAGAGAAAACTAATTTTTATGTCATTAAAAATAAACCCGTCCTCTGCTTATTACTACAAAGGAAACAAATTAGAAAGTAAATTGCAGGTATACAGGCTTACATGAAAATTACATACATCCAAGCGGTATTCTTTTCAGACTTTGCTCGCACCTCACTGATACTGCTGCAAACAGTGATAAATAAATCAACCTCAACCTACAAAGAACTCAACTAATACTGAACATCTAGCCTTTTTAGACGTCCTAAAAGATAGCTTATCTTGTTTTCAAAAGACCAGCCTTTGAGGTGGATGGTCAAAGGTCTATCCTTTAGCAGAATAAACGAATAACGGAGTTGGAAGGGACCTTGGTGGTCTTCTAGGCCAACCCCCTGCTCAAACAGGAGACCCTTTCTATATTCTTTCAGGCAAACGGTTGTCCAATCTCTTCTTAAAGACCTCCAGTGTTGGAGCACTCGTAATTTCTGGAGGGAAGACGTTCCATTGATTAATTGTACTAACTTCTCAAGAAATTTCTCCTTAGTTCTAGGTTGGTTCTCTCCTTGATTAATGTCCACCCGTTGCTTCTTGTCCTGCCTTCAGATACTTTGAAGTATAGGTTGACACTTAATGAGCCAACTGTCATAACAAACAACCAGGGCTAATGTGCCAGCTACTTAAACCAAGATGGCAACATCTGATGAAGCTCGCCTGGTCTTCAAAGCTAGTCCTGGTTAATGCTTAGATGCGACATCCCCTAGACCAGGGGTCACCAACCTTTCGGACCTCAGGGACCACTAAATTCATAATTTTAAATCCTGCGGATGACTAATATGATCTACCCAATGACTGGCTAAGTAGGCGTGGTTAGGTGGTCATGTGACTGGGGGGAGCGTGGCCAACTCGATGTTGCTCACATGGAGGGGTGCCTCACCAGCCCCCACTCTCCCCTCCCCTCACTCCTCGCCTGTCCGCCCGGGCTCCTTAGGGCCCCAACAAGAAGCAGTTGTTGGAGATAAGCAGCTACCACGAGGAAGAGTTGGCAAAAAAGTTCGCTCGGTTCAAATTGGATCTGGCCGAGAAGGAGGCTCAGCAGAAGCCCCTCACTGAGGAGTACGAGCAGAGGCTTTCCAAGCAGAGGGAAGACCTGCGGGAGTGCAAGGCCAGGTACCGGCGCCTGGAGGCTCAGCGGGCTGAGATGGTCAGCCAGTTCCAGGCCATGATGCAGTCCCACTGGAACAAGGTTCTCCAGCTCTTCGCCACCAACAGCACTTCCCTCCAGCCTTCGCCCAAAGCCCCGCACCAGGAGGCTGAAGCAGACCCCGTTGGAATTTCTTCCCACCCCTCTGACCCGCACAAACAGACCCCAAAGGGGGAGACTCTCTGCAGCAACACAAATGTTCATTGCACGTATCCAGCTAAGGGATCGTAGTTTGAGGACCCCTGATTTAGTACAATATAAAAAATACAAATAATTTTTCTGCGGACAACCAAAATTTTCACGCCGACCACCAGTGGTCCATGGACCACCAATTGGTGACAACTGCCCTAGAATCTTAGGACTGAAGTTCCAACAGGATGTTGAGAAAGCATCCTAGATCAAGGCAATGGCCAATGCATTCTGTATTGCAGGCAAAAAACAAATATGGAGATGTCTACAAAAATACCACAAATTATAAAGAATTTTAAATCTGAAATGAACAAATTATATCCATCACAACTTATGAGCATCCCGGCTTAATTTTTTTTTCCAATTGTTCTACCTCACATGTTTTCTGTGCTCCTTGTTTCTGTGGAAGGTTTGTTATCCTTAGAATACAGTAGAATGGTAGACTCAAATTTATTTCCTCTTTTCTTTTCGTTTGCATTTTGGCAACATGGGACAGTGTTGAGTAGTACAATGGATGTCTTGAGATGTGCATGTGTGATGCTATTGCAAAAGCACAAAATGAATTCAGCCATAGCATCCATAGTTTCTTAAAGCAAAGAAAACCACATGTTCGCTGTAGAATAGAACAGATTAACAGAGTTGGACGGGATCTTCAATGACTTCTAGACTAACCTCCTGTTCAGGCAAGAAACCCTATAACATTTCATACAAATGGTTGTCCAAAGTCTTCTTAAAAACCTCCAGTGTGGGAGCATTCACAGTTTCTGAAGGCAAGTTGCCCCACTGCAGTGGTGGGTTTCAAAAATTGTTGGAACCTACTCTGTGGGTGTGGCCTCCTTTGTGGGAGTGGCTTGCCACCCATGTGACCGGATGGGAGTGGCTTGCCGCCCATGTAACCAGATATGAAATTATGAATTAGTACTTAGGTCGGTCCAAGTAGCTATTCAGAAGTTAGTGGTTAGAAGCAATCGTAAAGCAAGATGTGGAATTAAAACCAGAAATATTTTGTTGGTTGTTTGAAAGGGAGTATAATATATATTTAATTTTACTCATGTTAGCAGCTGCTGGAATTGTGTTTGCACAACAGTGGAAAAACAGAGATATGTAAATGAATAAATATTACAATGTGCAGGAATAAAGAAAACACCAATTATGTAAGGAAAGGTCCCTAAAATGTATAAAGAAATATTACTAGATCATTATTAATGCGTAGATAACTGCGGGACATTACACACCCACCAATGGTGGGTTTCAAAAATTTTTAGAACCTCTTCTGTAGGTGTGGCCTGCTTTCCGGGTCCACTGGTGGAACTTCTAACCGGTTCGGTAGATTTGACGAACCGGTTCTACCGAATAGGTGCGAACTGATAGGAACCCACCTCTGCCCCACTGATTAATTATAATAAATATAATTTCATCTCCTCCACACAATGGTATCTCCCTTTTATGTGAATGAGCAGGGTTAATATGTGGCCAAGTATAAAGTATTGTTCAGACATTAATTTGCCCACAAGCATGCTCCTTCCATAGGGAGATGGGTACTTTCTAAATATGATAAATAGATGAAATAAAAAGAAGAAGAAACTAATGCTTCTGGAAATGCCATTAAGGGTGGAAGTGTTCGGGAATTCCAGCTGAGATGGAAGGAAGGGTCAAGCGAGGATCTAGCTTGGAGTCATTGCATAGCTGCAGATAGCATAAACGTGACCTCACCCTAAATCCATGAAGATTTATCTGGTTGTTCCAGAGGAAGGCAAGCAACCTGGTGAGATTCTTGTAAAGCAGGTGCTAAACAATAAAGTTACTGATTTAGACTATTCATGAAGGGCCCTGGTTGCTTGCCCCTGACAGGAGGTTAAGAATGGCAAGTGAGCACTGGGGCTTGAGAAAGGTAGAGCCACACAATTAATTGGAATATTTCAGTATCTCAGACAAAATGGCAAATGAAAGCCTGGATGAACAAAGCAGAAAGTCACTTTGTCCATCTACACCAGTGGTCGGATTCAGCCGGTTCGCACCACTTCGCGAGAACCGGTTGCTAACTTTCTGAGCAGTTAGGTGAACTGGTTGTTGGAAGAAATCATTAGGGCAGAGAACCGGTTGTTAAATTATTTGAATCCCACCACTGATCTACACCCACATTATTTTATTGTTTTATGACAAGATTTCTCACCCCCAGGCCAGTAAGTTCACAATAATGCTGCAGACAAGACTCTTGGTGGCGCAATACTGGAAGAAGGAAGATTTGCCTACTGTTCAAGAATGGACATTAAAAGTAACAAACCTGGCAGAGATGGCTAAAATATCAGCATATCTCAAGGACCATTCCAATGAGAGATATAAACTGGAGTGGAGAAGATGGATTGGCTATACTCAAAATAAATATGGGACTAAGAAATTCCAGATAGCTTATGACTGAAGAAACAAGGAATGATACAATCTGTTTAGAGCTAGCCTAGCAAAGAGGAGTTAAAGCTCAAATGAAAGATGATACTAACTTTTTTTAAAATTTATCTTAGAATATCTTTGTTAAAGATTTATACCCTGTATTGGTTCTGGGAAGCCGGGGGTGGGGTGGGGGGAGGGTAGGGGGAGGGAGGTAAATATTTCTAAAAGTTTTTTTTTCAAAATTTTCAATTAAAAACAAAATAAATAATGCTGCAGAGAAAACGGATTTGTTTGCAAACTTTACCGTTGCTGCGTCCTGCCATCACAGAGTCATCAATAGCTCATAGCGCATGAAAAGCATATCCAGGCATCACATGCGCCCAGATTCATCCCTAGTTAAGCCAACGTGGTGAAAAGTAAGCTAGCAGGGTCAAAACACCATATTTCAGTTTCTGACAACCATCCGTATTAATGTTTAAAAGAATTCCAAAGAAAATGTACAACGCTCCCCATCCGCTCCTCCGTCACAAATCCTATGAACGGCACAATCACAGCAAAAGTCGCAACTCAAAATATTGTATCGATTTGAAAGAAGCCAGACCCTGCATTGGAGATGATTTCCAAACCGTGCTCCTAGATTTAAGTAGAAGAAAATTAACCTAGCCTACAATGACATAGACTCAGCAAATCTAAAGTAACTTTTATGTGTTAAAAGGTAAGATTGATTAATTAGGAAGCAAAAAACTATCAAGACCAAGTCTTCCTTACGGATATTTCCTCAGATACTCATAACCAACAAATGATACACGAAGCCATGCAGAACAAAGTTCTATTTCAGATGTTCATGCTAGACAGAATTTCTTATCATACAACAGCTTTAAAATAATTTGTCTATGCCTTCAAGTTACTTTGCAGATCTCCTTTCTTCTCCTCTTGACTGACCAGTTGAAGACGGACTTTCAAACCACTGGGTTTAAACTTTTTCAGAGAGAGAATATCTCAGTTTGAATTTTCCTAAAGTACATCTTTAAAAAGCAACAAATCACTTCATTTTACAATAGACTTACTTCTTGAGGGTCACAGCTTAATTTCCCGTTCTACTTCTCTTGTCTTTTATACGTCTCCTCTGCTTTCATCACTGAAAGAGGACTAGAAAGGGAGAAGGAGGGAGTGGGATATTCTTTCACCAAATGAAAAGAAATCAAAAGAACATTTTCCAAGTGCAGTAAAGATACATGGGTTTGTCAATGACCATAATTAAGATCCTCCTCCTCCTCCTCCTCCTCCTCCTCCTCCTCCTCCTCCTCCTCCTCCTCCTCCTCCTCCTGGCCTGAATGAGTTGTCCACATTTTAATGTCGTCACATAATTCTCATTTCCCAAACCAATCCTCGAACTGGGAAGCAACGGTACCCCAATACCCAATTTTTCTGAATTTTGCAATAGGGTCTTTAACTTTGAAAAAATTGGCATAGTAAGAAAATGTACACTCAGAACTATAGTACCTAAGGAGGAAATTGCTTTCGGAAACCTATGCATAAATGCATAAACATTTTCATGCACATTTTAGTGAATTTTTGTAAATGCGTTGCAAACTGATTTGCAACAGACCGACAGAAAGCCAGAAGAATTAGAGACGGAGTAAAAATTAAACTTGACGGAATTGTCCAGGCCTTGAATAGAGCTTTTAAAACCAATCGTCTAAAGAGACACTGGGGGAAAAAAACATAAAACTGGGCTGGATGGAAAATATCTTAGAAGGTAATAGGGAGAAGTAAATACATTGCCCCTTCCATATATTAGATTATTAACAAGATGAATATTGCTGAGCACTACACTTCCTGAAGCTTACAACTTGCTCATACGCATTTGCCAGGGCAGAGTACAAATTGTCTTCATAGTTTCATTTTTGCTTTAGCCAACGTACCACAACATCTGCTTCAGTTGTGCTTTCAGATGCCTCTTCAACAGTGCCATTTTGAAGTTTCTGAAATAGACTAACCCTATCCAGATACCAAAAGATTGTTTTTAAGTTTCAGGGAGTTTGTAGACATTCTCAGTCACAGTTGTCCCAAAGGTGTTTTTTTCAGGAGGCAGGTGGACTTCCTTGTTTTTTTCTTTTGAAGACGTTTCTCTTCTCATCCAAGAAGCTTCTTCAGCTCTGACAGGATAGCGGGGAATGGAAAGATTTACATTCCTTGCAGACAGCTGGTCATTTGCATCCCTTTAGAGGGTCCTTGAAGCACTTGGAGGTTTCATCTGTGTCCTCAGGGTCACAAATCGATTAGGGATGGACACCCTATGAATGGTGTGGGAATAGGAATGGATTTCCAGAGGAAAAAATTGCAGGCTACAGAAGCCAGGAGCACCACTCAGGTGACCCCGAGGACACAGATAAACCTCCAAGTGCTTCAACGACCCTCTAAAAGGATGCAAATGACCAGCTGTCTGCAAGGAATATAAATCCTTCCATTCCCCGCTATCCTGTCAGAGCTGAAGAAGCTTCTTGGATGAGAAGCGAAACATCTTCAGAAGAAAAAACAAGGAAGTCCAGTTGCCTTCTGAAAAAAGCACTTTTGGAATTTCCAGTAGTTGCCTTGTTTCCAAATCTGTAACCCCCCAACCTTAGTTTTGGGGTTTTTTCCCTATTCCCTGGAAGTCTAAGCGTCTCCCCTTCAGAAACTGTGGAACTGCCTGACGTGTAATTATTTTCCAGTCCTTGGTGGGGAAGAGAACTTAAATTTCAGATCATTTGCCGAAAAAGCTGTTCCCACACAGAACATGCAAATTTCAGCATGAACATTGCAATTCATTAACATTTGGTTCTGCTCTATTTTTATCTTATCTTATGAGCAGTCAAAGGGTTCTCTTCTTTGTTTTTTGAGATTCCCTAATTCATTGGATCTCCTCAAATCAAAGATATAACTGAACGCTGGGAACCAATCGCCCTGATTCCATAACACACTTTTCACATGTCAGTTTTTTCCAGTGCTGTCGTAACTTTGAACGGTTGCTGAATGAACTGTTGTAAGTCCAGGACTACCTGTATTGTAAAGTTTAAGATTTAAGGTTTTATTTGGTTTGTATGCTGCCCTATTCCCGGAAGACTCAGGGCAGCTAACAATAAAAAGGGGAGGGGGTACAAAATAAAAATAAAAGACAAACAATTTAAATACAGCAATAGTTGTAACCTCGGATGGGGCTGGAAAATTCAACAGCCCCAGGCCTGCCGGAACAGCCAGGTCTTAGTTGCTTTGCGGAAGGCCGGAAGGCTGGTAAGGGTCCAGATCTCAATGGGGAGATCGTTCCAGAGGGCCGGAGCAGCCACAGAGAAGGCCCTCCCCTGGGGAGTTGCCAGCCGACATTGGCCGGCAGATGGAATTCGGAGGAGGCCCAGTCTGTGGGATCTAATAGGTCTTTGGGAGGTGATTGGCAGGAGGCGGTCTCTCAAGTAACCAGGTCCGATATCATGTAGGGCTTTAAAAGTAACGACTAGCACCTTGAAGCGTGTCCGGAGACCAATGGGCAGCCAGTGCAGCTCGCGGAGGATAGGTGTAACGTGGGTGTACCGAGGTGAACCCACAATCGCTCGCGCGGCTGCATTCTGGACAAGCTGAAGTCTTCGAACACTCTTCAAGGGCAGCCCCATGTAGAGTATTATTGTCATATTATTATTTTGCTATATTATTATTAAAAGGACAACTTGGGGACATGATAGCAGTCTTCCAATGTTTTGAGGGGTTGCAACAAAGAAGAGGGAGGGTCAACCAATTCTCCAAAGCACCAGAAGGCAGGACAAGAAGCAATAGATGGAAACTAATCAAGGAGAGAAGCAACCTAGAAGTAAGGAAGAATTTCCATGAGCCAAGGTGGCGCAGTGGTTAAATGCAGCACTGCAGGCTACTGCTAGATCAGCAGGTCAGCGGTTCAAATCTCACCGGCTCAGGGTTGACTCAGCCTTCCATCCTTCCGAGGTGGGTAAAATGAGGACCCAGATTGTTGGGGGAAATATGCTGACTCTCTGTAAACCGCTTAGAGAGGCCTGAAAGGCCTATGAAGCGGTATATAAGTCTACTGCTATTTCCTAACCGTAAGGACAATTAACCAGTGGAACAGCTTGTCACTAGAAATTGTGGGTGCTTCAACACTGGAAGATTTTAAATAAGAAATTGAACAACCATTTCTATGAAATGGTATAGGATAAGGGGGTTGGACTAGAAGACCTCCAAGGTCCCTTCCAACTCTTACAATTCTGACTAACCCAGTTTATTCACCTGGAATAGACTATCGTACTGAGTGGGTCAAATATTACACTTTTCTGAAACTTTTCCTACCCATGTTCAGCTTTTGGGTCTAAAGAGAGGTGAGGTGAAAAGATGGACAAAAATCTTGCTGTTTTATTTACATAAAGTGAGGCAATCCCAAAAGGGCTTTTTCAAGAGGCAACCAGATTTTCTTGTTTTTCTTTGAAGACGTTTCGTTTCTCATCCAAGAAGCTTCTTCAGATTCTTGGATGAGAAGAAAGAAAAAGAAGAAAGTCCAGTTGCCTCTTGAAAAAACACCTTTGGGACAACGGTGACCTGGATGGTTGAGAATCTCCATAGATAATAATAGACATTAAATGAGGCAATATTCAAGCGTAGCCTTTCTTCCATTGTTCCATTTAAAATTCCTAACAGTTTATGCCCACAAAATCTCATAAACATGCAGTTAGTCTATGTTTTTTCTTAATGCTTAATGCTTAAGGTACACACAGACACAGACATAACCTTTCTTTTGTCTCACATAAAACTTTTCTCACGTAAAACTTGTCTCACATAAAACTTTTAACCATGCAAGCTTTTAAAATAGAAATCCTTCTGAGGTTAGCCTTTTCTAATCAGAAGATTAGAACTAAACTTTTTAACAATAAGAGGGAATTGACAGTGGAAATAATGAGGAAGAAAGCTGGGATGTTCGCCTTCAATTAGGGACCAGACAATCATCATTCAAGGGAACTTTTAATTTAGATTCCTGTTCTAAGTAGGAGATTAGACTTGATGACCTCAATGGCCCCTTTCAACTCCAGGATTCTATTTATGGTCACTTCTTGGGAGCAATCCCATTTAATCTAATTAATGGGAAAGCATACCATCCTGAAAAT
This sequence comes from Thamnophis sirtalis, assembly GCF_051295495.1. Classification (NCBI taxonomy): domain Eukaryota; kingdom Metazoa; phylum Chordata; class Lepidosauria; order Squamata; family Natricidae; genus Thamnophis; species Thamnophis sirtalis. The sequence goes on from NW_028261389.1 coordinate 9,757,604, forward strand.
TAATCAAGAGAGGCATAAATAACCAGGTGCTTTAAAGTGTCATTCTTAGCAATCATCCAGACTCTTCCTTATGAAGATAATCCCTGAATTTACATAAAACACCAAACTTGGCAAACAAAATACAATGGCTCCATAATGGAAAAGGATCAGTTCAGAGAACAGCCTGATTTTTTTTTAGCTTGATCTAGCTAAACACAGCCAGTCTTTCTAGAATGTCAAGGTGTCATGGCTACTGCAGTGGAATAAAACAAAAAAAAGATAAATGAACAAAACAATTATTTATTTTACAGCAGAACCATCTCCATCTAGCAGTTAAGATGCTCACCTAGAAACCAGGAGACTGTGAGTTCTGGTCCTGCCTTAGGCATGAAAGCTGGCTGGGCAGTGGTGGGTTTCAAAAATTGTTCGAATCTACTCTGTGGGTGTGGCCTCCTTTGTGGGAGTGGCTTGCTGCCCATGTGACCGGATGGGAGTGGCTTGCCGCCCATGTGACCGGATATGAAGATGCCGACGACACTTGTCAGAACCACCTTAAATTACCTCACACCCAGCACTGGCATGCATAAGAATATGATGTAAACTTGTTTTTTAAAAGGCATCTTTGGTTTGCGTTAAAACAACTTCAACACACGCAATGTTCTGATTGCACCACAAACGCAGTAGTCATCCTTACCTTTCACAGAGGCACTGAGTTTTATAAATATGAGCATGATGGTGTAGAATAATCATATCCAAGGACCAGTGGTGGGTTTCAAATAATTTTGGAACCAGCAGGTGTGGCCTGCTTTCCGGGTCCACTGGTGGAACCTCTTCTAACCGGTTGGGTAGATTTGACGAACCGGTTCTACCGAATAGGTGCGAACTGGTAGGAACCCCCCTTCTGTGGCCGGGTGACTTTAAGTCAATCACTTTTTCAGCCCAACCCATTTCACAGCATTATGGAGAAAAAAGGAGAAAGGGGGAATATTAGATATGTTCACCGCTTTGAGTTGTTTATATATATAATAAAGGCGGGACATAAATATATTAAAAACGATAACAGTTCAGCCAAGATGGGCGATACAGAGATTGAAAGACGGAGCATGTTTTTGATCATCAAAGAGTTAAACCCCAACCATTTGTATCTAAGACCAGGAACTGTGCATTTTTCCCTCCCTGGGTGAACAATCGAGACTTTCTTTACACTTCGCTTGTAGGCACATCATGAGTTTTGTGGATGACAGTGTGAAACTAGCAGCTTCTTTTCAACACTCTCACGCTGGGAAACAAAGGAGGAGATCATCCCCTTTTCTTCTCCTAAAAAGGTGCTTGATCAAAGGCATTGTAGCTGTTCTTGTCATTCAGTATCACGTATTTTCTTTCTGCTTCATCAAACACATTGCATTTTTAAATGCTAAAAAAAGACAGTATTACTTCGCACACTGTACACGAAATCCACGGGGGGAGTGGGAGAGGGGGAGTGTGAAAATACTCCATACAGGTTTCCATGGACTGTATTTTTCAAAGTATAAGACGCACCTTTTTCCCTCAAAAAAGAGGCTGAAAATCTGGGTGCGTCTTATACGCTGAATACATCAATTTTGTTTGCCTCCCGAAACCCCGCCCCCTTCACCAAAATGGCTGTGCATAGCCTATAGGAGGCTTTTAGAGAGCTCCTGGGGGCTGGGGAGGGCAGAAATGAGCAAAAAACGGCCCATTTTTTACTCAATTTTACCCCCCCAGCCCCCAGGAGCACTCTATAAGCTTCCTAAAAGCTATGCATACCCTTTTTTTGACAAAAAACAGGCCAATTTTCATGAAAACAGACCGTGTTTTTCTCATTTCTGCTCCCCCCCCCCCAGGAGCACTCTGCAAGTTCCCTAAAGGCTATTCATATTGGCAAAACGGGCCATTTTTGGGAGATTTGCAGAGTGTAAAAACTTTTTTTAAAATTTTCCTCTTCAAAACCTTGCTGCGTCTTATCGGTTCATTTTATACTCTGAAAAATACGGTAATCGTTTCAATATATTCCACGCAGGTAGTCTTCGAGTTACAACCATTCATTGAGCCACTGTGCAACGTTACAACGGCATTGGGGAAAAAAAGAGATTTACAACTTCGCAGCACACACACACCCTATCCCATGATCAAAGTGTGAGTGTTTTATGACATTTATGACAGATGCAGCATCCCGGGGTCGCATGATTGCCATTTGAAACCCTCCCACCCAGCTTCCGATAAGCAAAATAAATAGACAAAGCTGGATTTGTTTAACAACTATAATCAGGGGTGCACTGCGGGGGGTTCACGGGGGTTCAGGAGAACCTCTAGCTAAGATTCTGTGTGGTTTGGAGAACCCCCAAATCCCTTTCCTGGCTGGCCCTGAGCACCCCATCCCTCCCAGGAGTCCCCACATGGCCTGTTGGGGATGAAGGTAGATGCAGGACGCGCATAGAGGCTCAGGGAGGGTGACAAACGGCCCTACCAAAAGTTCAGGAAAGCCAGAAAGGGGCCCATTTCCAGTCTTCAGAGGGCCTCCGGAGCCTGTGGAGGCTGTTTTCGCCCTCCCGGAGGCACTAGAAAAACCTCCGGAGCCCAGGGAGAGCAAAAGCACCCCCCCCCAATGGTGCAGGAGGCTCTATAGTCTCCTTCCATTTTAATTTTCCAAGAATAACTGCAAGGCTATCCGGAGTCCAGAGAACCTTCTTGGAAAGAAAATGTTTCTAGTAGTTAATATTTGATTTACAACACGGCAGCTTCCCATTTAATTTCATATATACTAAAGGAATCAGCAAACGAAGAAGAAAAAAGGGGGGGAGTGAGCCCATTGTATATTGCCTACATGAATAAATCTCTTGTTTCTGGCTCTTCTAGTTGATAGATGTTCACATCCAAAGACACATCAAGCGTTGCATGAAATGTACATTTTTCATGTGAACATTGTCTGAACTTTGAAACATTTGAGAAGTAAGAATCTCGTATTGGCTTGTAGGGCAATAGAGAAGGTGTACACTCGGTTACGGACCTTAGAACAGTGGTTCTCAACCTTCCCAATGCCGCGACCCTTTAATACAGTTCCTCATGTTGTGGTGACACCCAACCGTAAAATTATTTTCCTTGCTACTTCATAACTGTAATTTTGCTACTGTTATGAATCGTAATGTAAGTATCTGATAGGCAGGATGTATTTTCATTATTACAAATTGAACATAATTAAAGCATAAGTGATTAACCACAAAAAACAATATGTAATTATATATTGTGAAATGGTTTGCTAATGAAAATAATATATATATAATATAATGTAACCTCTAACCTTGTTACAAAAAGTCCATGAAACATTTCAGTTGGTAACAAAATAAAAATGAGAGAGAGAAGAAAGACAGTTAAAAAAAATAGGTCAAAGAGAAATACAGTACTAGGTTGGATATCCCCTCCTATTTTTCATCTTGTCCCACTGGTTCTTTATGATTTATCAATTGTTGTTTGTAACTAATGATTGTAACTATTATTATGCCCTATGACCTATTATTTGCTGTGTATATGTACACTGCGAGTTGGTGCATTGGAAACATTCCTTATGTGTCTTATCACACTTCACCTATTTCATTCTATTCCTATTTCATTCTATTCTATTCTATTCCATCTTATTCCTATTTCATTCCTATTCCATTCCATTTTCCTATTCCATTCTTTTAGGTAAGTTCCCCATTGGAAGAGCGAGTACGTTCAGCAAAGCATTGTGAGTTGTGTTGGAGAACACACAAACCAGCATACAGAGACACCGCAGTTTAAATAGGCTTTTACTTTCGTGGAAATAGAGTTATCAGAGTCCATCAAACAGTCCAAGTCATACACGGATAAGACAGACAGTCATCGATGTCTTTCAGTTAAGGGATAATCCAAATAACATAGTCCAGAATCATATAATCAGTTCAGTACTCAAAGTCTGCTAGCAGTTGCAAAACGTACAATAGCTCATGGCACTTTCTAACAGCCAGCTTCCAAAACACTCAGATCAGATCAGCCCAGCATCTAACGAACAGAGAGCTAACAGTCATTCTGGCTCCCTCTTATGGCCAATTGAGGAAAAACAGCAACCAATCACATTTTACAGTATGGTTTAAAGAAACAGGTATAACATTGTTACATAGTTTATATATTGCCAACCCAACCGTTAGGATTATATTCCTAACACATTCCATTCTATTCTAAGCATGGAAGCTTAAAACTAAAAAGATGTAGTGCTTTTTTCCCCCCCAAAGCGACTGCTGAAGATGTTTTGTGACAGCTACCTTTTTTCCCCTCCACCCCTAAACTCCTGGAATCCTCTCACTCCCAAGTTTTCCAATCACTCATTCATTCATAAATATCGTGGGAAGGAAACGAAGGTGGGTCTCCTTGTGAATGGACAGAAGTTTTTACAGAAAAGGGAGAACCCGAACATCTGGAGCCAGCTGCTGCAGTGCGGCCGTGTGAACTTCTGAGTCTCCGAGGCGGTGGCGGCTGCAGACCGAAGGGACATCGTCACCAACCTTCCCGCCTCGGTTCTTGACACCTTCTTCCCGGCGTCCCCTCCCCTCCCCTCGCCTCTGGGAGACCAAGCTGAGCCCGGCCACCTCTCAGGGCGCTGCCTCACCAGCAGTCGCATGCTCCATTCTTCCCTTCCCCTCCCCTTGTCAAGCGCAGCCATCTGACCCACCAGTGCCTCTCGTGTCGCAATTGGCTGGGCATTGTCCAGGTGTCTCAGTTCCTAAGACCATCGAAAATATGTGTTTTCCGATGGTCTTAGGCAACCCCTGGGACAAGGTCGTTTGGCCCCCAAAGGGGTCGCGACCCACAGGTTGAGAACCACTGCCATAGAATATGTTATATGTAGCTTTCCCGGTTAATAGCAAAAAGCAATAGCTTTTTACCTCCAGAATATTTTATTGGCATATTGACAGCCTAATCAAAGACCAAACATGTATCCACTATTAAGTGAATTTAAAAACCATCTTGCAAGCAAGCCAACAGAGCTACAAGCCAGATAAGCAGAGATTAATACCAAGATTAATATTGGAGTGGTGCAGCGGCCTAGAGGTGGGGCTCTCGCCTCACAATTAGGAGGCTGTGACAATGAGACAATCAACTCTCAAGCTGGCCTAACTGAGGCCATCTTTGAGGCTTCAGTGTTGCCACAATGGAGATGAGGATTAAAACATTGCCCGAGTATTTCTTTATAGGGGGAAAACGTCCGGACCAATCATAATTTTTAATGTTGGATTTTCCCCCTTACCAGAGGGAGCCCCGTTGTGGAGTACTGTGAAGCTGTTACCATGGCAACTCCACTGCACTGTACAGTAGAATCCATTTTACAGCAGTACAATAGAAGACATTTTGAGGCACAACAGGCTGTGTCTTAACAGAACACAAACCACGAGGGGTTTTAGGGGTGTCTTACCCCCACAATATTTTTTCCCAGAGAGTAAATCATCTGTGTACTAAGTTTGGTGTCATAGCCACCCCAGCCACGCCCACCCCCCACCCCTGAGAGGTCAAACACAACCCTGATGCGGCCCTCAATTAAATTGAGTTTGACACCCCTGTTCTACGGGAAGAAATATAAATAAACAATATTTCCAATATGGCCAGTCATTGAAAAGGGGAATCTTTTTCCTGCTTAGGTGAATAGAATTGTTTCAACGCCTCTCTTGGAATCACTTGCTCCATAAAGAAAATTCTCCATTCAGTAAATGCACGGGCTTTTTTTTTTTGCGGAGTTTGTTTTTAAATAGAAAGAGCAGCTAGGAATAAGCTGTGGCCTACTTAGTATTAATTATAATCAGTGTTTTACTTTCTACATCTTTGATTGTTAAGTTGGCAAGTGCTGAGGAGATCCTTTGGGGATGCAAATACTATAAAAAAAATGAAAGCTATTATTATTAAATAAAAATCACCTGGAGTTTAAATTATACAATAGTCACCTGATTACACTTAGTACGGCAGGTGTAATAATAATAATAACAAAAATGCAGGGAAAAATTAAATTAAAGATGTGTTTATCCAAGTTCAATAAAGGTCCGAAGCTTTGGAATAAGGACAAGTGGGATCAATGGTGACTTTTGACACTGTCATCAGTCAATGCCCTCTTCGCATTGAGAGAACAGAAATGGAAAATTCTGCCTTCGAGAAAATGTGGGAGCTCCATCACTGGAGGTTTTGAAGAAGAAACTAGACAGCCACTTGTCTGAAATGGCACAAGGTCTCCTCCTTGAGCAGGGGGTTGGACTGGAGGACCTCCAAGGTCCCTTCCAACTCTTGTGATTTTGTTATTTTTGAACTGCATGATAGGATAGCAGCACAAAGAACCACGTCAAAGGAGATTCACATAAGCAAGAAATGAGCAATCTTAATATTATATTGGTGCAGTTCCATTCTTGGAGCACGTCCGCCCCTCCCATAGTCGGGATGAGCAGTGGTGTGCAAAACATTTCAAATCTGAAATGTTCCGCCCTTGAAATGTTTGGTTTAAATTCTAAAGACCCGAGCACTTTAGCTTCGTTTTCTTCATGTTTTTTATCACTTTGTCTACTTTATGATAATATCCATTTATCACCTATATAGTGACAATTCAGGGAGCTTAATATTGTGCAACCTTATGGCCAGCTATACATCCATCCATCTCTTTAACATTTATCGGATGACCTTTAGCACCTGAGGTGTTTCTTACGCCAAGTTTGAGAAAATTGCCAATGATGTATAAACGCAGATCTACCGGGTCTGTGGAATAGAATAGAATAACAGAGTTGGAAGGGACCTTGGAGGTCTTCTAGTCCAACCCCCTGCTTAGGCAGGAAACCCTATACCACTTCAGACAAATGGCTATCCAACATCTTCTTAAAGACTTCCAGTGTTGGAGCATTCACAACTTTTGGAGGCAACTTCTGTTCCCCTGATTAATTGTTCTCACTGTCAGGAAATTTCTTCTTAATTCTAGGTTGCTTCTCTCCTTGATTAGTTTCCACCCATTTCTTCTTGCTCTGCCCTACCAAAAGAGCCAAGGTGGCGCAGTGGTTAAATGCAGCACTGCAGGCTACTGCTAGATCAGCAGGTCAGCGGTTCAAATCCCACCGGCTCAGGGTTGACTCAGCCTTCCATCCTTCCGAGGTGGGTAAAATGAGGACCCAGATTGTTGGGGGCAATATGCTGACTCTCTGTAAACCGCTTAGAGAGGCCTGAAAGGCCTATGAAGCGGTATATAAGTCTACTGCTATTGCTATTGCTATTGCCCTCAGGTGCTTTGGAGAATAGCTTGACTCCCTCTTCTTTGTGGCAGCCCCTGAGATAGTGGATATTTTCGCTCAGATATTTACTAACTTTTTTTTGGGGGGGGGATAATCTTAGATATCTATATCAAAGCTGTCATTTGAGGACAGCACAATACAACAACCACTCTGCTCATCACATTACAACAATTTTATTTATTTTTATCCCACTTTTATTAACTTTACAAATAAGTCAAAGCAGCGAACATACCCAATTCCTTCTCTATTTTCCCCACCACCCTGTGAATTGAGTTGGGAGGAGAGAGAGAGAGAAAGAGAGAGAGAAAGAGAGATGAGAGAGAGAGAGAGATGAGAGGAAAAGAGAGAAGATGAGATGAGAGAGAGGAAGAGAGAAGATGAGATGAGAGAGAAGATGAGATGAGAGAGAGATGAGATGAGAGAGAGATGAGAAAGAAAGAGATGAGAGAGAGAAAGAGAGAGAGATGAGAGAGAAAGAGAGAGAGAGATGAGAGAAAGAGAGAGAGAGAGAGATGAGAGAGAGAAAGAGAGAAGATGAGATGAGAGAGATGAGATGAGAGAGAAAGAGAGAGATAAGAGAGAGAAAGAGAGAAAGATGAGATGAGAGAGAGAGAAAGATGAGATGAGAGAGAGAGATGAGATGAGAAAGAGAGCAATGAGAGAGAAAGAGAGAGAGATGAGATGAGAGAGAGAGATGAGAGAGAGAAAGAGAGAGAGATGAGAGAGAGAAAGAAAGAGAGATGAGAAAGAGAGATGAGATGAGAGAGAGAAAGAGAGAGATGAGATGAGAGAGAAAAAGAGAGAAAGATGAGATGAGAGAGAGATGAGAGAAAGAGAGAGAGAGATGAGAGAGAGAAAGAGAGAAAGATTAGATGAGAGAGAGAGATGAGATGAGAGAGAAAAAGAGAGAAAGATGAGATGAGAGAGAGATGAGAGAAAGAGAGAGAGAGATGAGAGAGAGAAAGAGAGAAAGATTAGATGAGAGAGAGAGATGAGAGAAAGAGAGAGAGAGATGAGAGAGAGAGAGAAAGAGAGGTGAGATGAGAAAGAGAGATGAGATGAGAGAGAGAAAGAGAGATAAGAGAGAGAAAGAGAGAAAGATGAGATGAGAGAAAGAGAGAGATGAGATGAGAAAGAGAGCAATGAGAGAGATGAGATGAGAGAGAGAGAAAGATGAGATGAGAGAGAGAAAGAGAGAGATGAGATGAGAGAAAGAGAGAGATGAGAAAGAGAGCAATGAGAGAGAAAGAGAGAGAGATGAGATGAGAAAGAGAAAGATGAGATGAGAGAGAGAGAGAAAGAGAGAGAGATGAGAGAGAGAAAGAAAGAGAGATGAGATGAGAGAGAGAAAGAGAGATGAGATGAGAGAGATGAGATGAGAGAGAAAGAGAGAGAGATGAGAGAGAGAGAAAGAAAGAGAGATGAGATGAGAGAGAGAGAGATGAGATGAGAAATAGAGCAATGAGAGAGAAAGAGAGAGATGAGAAAGAAAGAGAGATGAGAGAAAGAGAGAGATGAGATGAGAGAAAGAGAGAGATGAGATGAGAGAGAGAAAGAGAGCAATGAGAGAGAAAGAAAGAGAGAGAGAGACTGGGCCAAAGTCACCCAGCTGGCTTTCATGTTGAAGGCAGGACTCGAACTCCTGATCTCTGGTTTGCTATCAGATGCTTTAACCACTAGGCCTAGCCACCCCTTTCAGCAGCAACTCCTCAATGGAGTAAGTCCAGAGGATGCCTTTAGCAGGGGATGTGATCTGGGAGGGGGGATAAGAGCATGCTTGCAAGAGGATACGTTAAGGAGCAGCATTAGTTCCATACTGTTGTAACAGAGTGTCAAAACAAATTAGCATTAATTTGCACCAGCAATACACTTAGATTAAGACCGGCAAGCGATGATGACAAATAGAACTTGCAAGATCGCCTAACGAGAGGGCAAGGCTGCTTTGCTGGAGCTGCTTCTCCAAATTAGTGGACGAGGCTTGTAATGCTTCCATGCATAACCAAAGCAATTTTGATTACCGAGAGCCAAGCCTTCCTTTAGAAGAGATTTGTCAAGCGAAATTCATCTTTCTCCCCTCGTTCCAAGAGGCACAAACTGCAGCATACTTTTTTTTAGGAATGTGATTCCTGACCCAGAATCAAGCCTCACGTAGTCTTCAAGGGGTCAGAGACCGCCCGTAAGATCTGCTAATCCTGTTCTCACCGAGGCTTCCCCAGCAGCAGGAAGCCGAGTCCTCATCCCGATAAACCCCTTTCATTTAATTTGCAGTGAATTCCTCTCCAGCAAAGTCTTTCCTCTCCCACAGTCTTTCAAGAGAGTTCACAATTACCGACCTTTATCAGGCTTGGAGAGTGGCCAGGCCGATATCTTTCAGACGTCACAATACTTGGCAGGAAGGCAGGAATGAACTAATGGTCTCCTGCAACCTCCACTCCCCTTTCGCTCCTCTTTTATTCCCCATGAGAGGGGCCATTCACCATCCACCTGTGGCCTCACTCCCAAGTTGACCCTTCTTCCTTAGCCGTTCCCTTCGTCTTGCAGCTCTGTGCATGCACACACTGGGAACAGGCTCCAGCTGTTTGTCTGCCTCACGGATGTCTGACTCTGAAGGCAGCTGATAGCTGTCGGACGGCCCTGGCCCCATCTCTGCCTCCAACGCAGAGCCCTCATCAGAGCCTTCCCCAGACTCCAGAACTGGCCCATGTTCCTCCCCAACCTCCTCACTGTCAGACTCTGCTGCCAGCTCTGGAGGCTTCAGGGAAGCTCCTGAAACCTCTGGAGGGGTGGGGGGGCTATTTTCACCGTCCCCAGGCTCCTATAAAGCCTCTGGAGCCTGGGGAGGGGGGGGAAAGCATGCAAAAATGGGGGGAGCGCCTGTCATGTACGCTGGGGGTTGCACATTGCATTATGGGTGCGACATGCCCACACATGACCCACCTGCATGCTCCCCTTTTTGGCTCCCCATTTTGCCATCGCTGGTATAGGAACTCCTGCTTGAGCAGGGGGCTGGACTAGAAGACCTCCAAGGTCCCTTCCAGCTCTATTCTATTCTCTTCAAGCGTTTCGCAAGGCTTTCAAAACTTCGCTAATTCCCCGGATCTGGGGCTCTCACAAAAAAACTATACAAGTAGTCCTTGACTTATAAACTGCAATTTGAGCCCAAAATTTCCTTTGCTCACCTAAGTAAGTTGTTAAGCAAATCCAGCGCCAATTTGCAACCTTTCTGGCCACAGTTGTTAAGTGAATCACCGTAGTTAAGTTAGTAACACGATTTTTAACCGAATCTGGCTTCCCCATTGCCTTTTGCTGGTCAGACGGTTGCAAAAGGTGATTGCATGAACCTGGGACACTGTAACCGTCATAAATATGAGTCAGTTGCCAAGTGTCTGAATTTCAATCACGTGACCACGGGGATGCTGCAACCGTCGTAAGTGTGAAAAATGGCCATAAGTCAATTTTTTTTACCACCCTTGTAACTTCGAACAGTCACTAAATGAACTTTTGTAAGTTGAGGACTAAAGAAACCAATACCTGGTACAGACTCCTGCATTCAGTGAGTCTTTTCCTTCCTTTGGTTGAATGGGGTTTCTAGTCTTTCTAACAAGGAAATGAAGGTCAATTTGCACTTAAATTGTGACAAAATGACAAAAATCGAATCCGAATGGATGCTCAGGTTGCAAAGGGCTGGAAACTACTTCAGGCTGACCTATTTGCATTTGCTCTGCATTGCTTTCCCTTTTATTCCTCCCACGCATCTCCAAATTAACCTGATTAAACCTAGAAAGCTATTTTTTGAAGGAAGTATGAAAACCTCCGTGATTTGAAGGAAGGCTTAACCAAGCCATGAATTGATAGATCTGATAGATAGATGGATGGATGGATGGATGGATGGATGGATGGATGGATGGATGGATGGATGGATGGATGGAGGGAGAGAGGGGGTGAGAGATGGCAGACAGACAGACAGAAAGACAGAGAGATGATAGACAGAGAAGATAGATATAGATAGATAGGTAGGTAGGTAGGTAGGTAGGTAGGTAGGTAGGTAGGTAGGTAGATAGATAGATAGATAGATAGATAGATAGATAGATAGATAGATAGATAGATAGATAGATAGATAGATAGATAGATAGATAGATATGAGAGAGAGATGACAGACAGAGAGAGAGGGAGAGAGAGAGATGAGATAGAGAGAGAGAGAGAGAGATATGAGAGAGAGATGATAGACAGAGAGAGAGAGAGAGAGAGATTGATAGATATGAGAGAGAGAGAGCTAGATGAGATAGCTAGATATAGCTAGCTAGCTAGCTAGATAATAGATAAATAGATAGATAGATAGATAGATAGATAGATAGATAGATAGATAGATAGATAGATAGATAGAGACAGACAGACAGACAGACAGACAGACAGACAGACAAGAGGGGGAGAGAGAGAGGGAGAGAGAGAGAGTTGGATAGATAATTGATAAAGACTAATAGATGATAGAAGAGAGAGAATGACTATCGTCTTGGTTGAGCTGATGGCACTCCAACTGGAAACCTGTACCCAGAAAGTTGCCCCTGTTCCAGGAAAAGCACACACAAGATCCAGGGCACGGCGCATACGACCCTCCGTAGGGCCTTCCCCGTTTCTAAGAAGGGCAGTGACTCCGCCTAACAAATGTAACTTTAACAACAGTGAAGCAACCTAATAGCTGAACGTGCCAGGGGGTTAATGTGGCGGACCATTTAACGCAGGAGCTAAATAGCCCTGGTTTCTTTCACAGTGCCAAGTGTCGAACTGAGAATTGCAATTGCAGGAGCAGTTCCTAATTCATTAGTTAAAGGGGGTCATTGCTCATGGGGTGGGGTTGGGGGGGGGAGGATGAGGGGGAGAGGGAAATGGCAAGGAACCCAGAGATACAAAGTCGGCGCAAGGTTGTTCTCCTGCAGGATGCTGCCTTTAGACACACAACACACAACACACCTCCCAGGTGGGAATGAGGCAATGCCTTTCCGATACAAGTGCCTTGGCAGCACCCTCTCCCGTGCAGTGACCATTGACATTGAGGTCAACTGCAGAATTGCCAAGGCAAGCTCTGCATTTGGCAGATTACTAACCGAAGTGTGGGACCGCCGTAGAATAAGACATTTGGGGTAATGCCAGGGTTCCAAATAGCATCCAAAATTAAACCAGAGTCCAAGGCAATGTACTGCTCAAAGTTCCAATTTATTAAGAGAGACACGTTGGCACATCTGTGAAAACCCGAATCTGAAAGCTTCCTGGTTTTCCCCACCCAATTGGAAGTTAATGATCTTGCCCCCACACCCACAAGTCCATCCCGTGGTCCAATCTTCCACTGCCATGCTGTCAGTTTCACTCATCCAGTTCCGGTCAGGTGCAGAGACAAAGGATGACCTTGGCTTTCTAGAAAGAATTTTGTTTCGGCAACATCACATTCTACTCACTACTATTCCCCCTCCCAATTCCCCAGTAATGAAACAGCATAGTAGAATAGAATATTAGTGTGGCAGGCCAAAGACCCCAAAAGGAACCAGCTGCAGGCCTGACACCTTGCTACAAAGCTTAAAATCTACCGAGCAGTAGTGCTAACTACCCTGATGTATGCCAGTGAGACTTCGACTGTATCAGTGGTGAAATCTAATCTTTTTTGCCACCGGTTCTGTGGGCGTGGCTAGGTAGGAGGGGGTCATGTGACTGGGTAGGCATGGACAACTTTTACCCACTTTTTAAACATTTCTTTCCCTGCCGCTTTGGGCGAATAGGTAGGAAACAAATGCTTTAAAAAGTGGGGGGAAATTGTTCCTATGATCGCATGGATCAGCTGTGTGATCATCGGACCTGAATTATTTCACTCTTTATAGCATTTTCTTCCTACCTATTCACCCGAACCGGCAGAAAAAAATTGCTTTTTGGGGAAAAAAATGGTTCCGACGATCGCGTGGATCAGCTGCGAGACGCGAATCGGTAGTAAAAATGCTTTAAAAAGTGAAGAAAAAGGTTCCATGACAATCAGCTGTGCTGTGCAATCATCGGGACCTTTTCCCTCCACTTTTTAAAGCATTTTTTATTACCTATTTGCCGGCACCGGTAGTAAAAAAAATGCTTTAAAAGTGAAAACAAAAAGAGGTTCCAACGATCGCGTGGCACAGTTGAGTGTTAAAGCTTTTATTTTACTACTGGTTCCTGCGAACCTTAGCATTTTATTTTTTTAGGTATTTTATTTTTTAGGTATTTTATTAAAATTTATACGCCGCCCTTTTCCCTGAGGGGACTCAGGGCGGCTTACAACCATTAGGGAGGGGGAACAATACACAATAAACGATATGAAAACAAAATAAGTAGTAAAAACACAACATGCATTCTACATTCAACACTCGGGTGGGGCAAATTAAGGACTTATCCCCAGGCCTGTTGGGAGAGCCAGGTCTTGAGGGCTGCGCGGAAGGCCTGGACGGTGGTGAGGGTGCGTATCTCGACGGGGAGATCGTTCCACAGGGTCGGAGCTGCAACAGAAAAGGCTCTCCTCCGTGTAGTCGCCAGTCGACATTGACTGGCGGATGGAATTCGGAGGAGGCCCAGTCTGTGTGATCTAATCGGTCGGAGGGAGGTAATCGGCAGAAGGCGGTCTCTCAAGTACCCAGATCCACTACCATGGAGTGCTTTAAAGGTGGTCATCAGTACCCTGAAGCGCACCCGGAGATCGACAGGTAGCCAGTGCAGCTCGCGGAGGATGGGTGTAACGTGGGCGAACCGCGGTGCGCCCACTATCACTCGCGCGGCTGCATTCTGGACTAACTGCAGTCGCCGGATGCACTTCAGGGGCAACCCCATGTAGAGCACATATGCAGTATTTTTGCTACAGGTTCTAGCGAACTGCTCAGAACTGGTAGCATTTCACCCCTGGACTGTATACAGGAGACACGCTAGGCAATTGAACCACTTCCACATGACCTGCTTCTGCAGAATACTGAGGATCCGGTGGCAGGACAAGGTGCCAGACACAGAAGTCCCCTCCAGAGCAGGTCTGTGATCAGTTCACACCAGTGGTGAGTTACGACCGATACGCCCCAGTACGGGTGTACTGGTGCCTGCTGGGAGCATCGGGTACCGTTCCAGTACGGTGCTCTGGAGGGCCCACCTGCCCGCGCGCGCTCCTTACCAGTATTTGAGCTCTTCGGTGTTTCCGCGCACAGAGCGTATGGTGCCTGCGCGATGCTCCGCCGAGCAGCTGGAGAGTCGCGGAGGTGTCATGGAGGCGTTGCGGAGGCATCTCGGAGGTGTTGCAGAGGCGTTGCGGAGCGTCGCGAGAGGTAAGGCACTGTGTCTGTGTGCATGCATGCTGCATGCATTCATGTGGTGGACACTGGGCCCCGTTGCAGCGTACCAGTTGCAGCAGGATCCGGAACCCACCACTGGTTCACACCCTGCTGATGAAAGCCCAGACACGCTGGGCAGGCCATGTTGCCAGGATGCCAGATCATGGCATCCCCAAACAGCTCCTCTATGGTGAGCTGTCTCAAGGAAATGATGAGAGAAAGGAAGTGATGCAAAGACACGCTGAAAGCCTCCTTCAAGTCCCTCGAAATTGGCACCACCTCCTGGGAAACCCTGGCACAAGACCTACCGAAATGGCGCCCGCTGATCCACCAAGGCTGCCAGACATCTGAGGACAGATAAACGACCATGGCACAAGAGAAGCGAGCCCTCCGCAAAGCCAGAGCTGCAAATGCTGCAACAATCGTGCCCACGCGTGTCTGCCCAACAGGTGGCAGAACATTTCGTGCCCATGTAGGCCTTACCAGCCACCTGCGGACTTCCACCTTGGACCAACCCCACAAGGCCTTGCGAGTGTCTTGAAATAGCATGGCTTGCTGGGCGATAGCCTCTTCTTGTTATTAATTCTCTCAAAATTGGGTTCGTTTTTCTTTTTTCAATTCTGTATTTCCATTTTTTTTCACTGCTGTACTGTTGGTCTCTTTGGACATTTTAAATTCCAAAGAGGTTATGTTTTATCGTTCCGAGACCGTAAATAAATTCATGGATTGATTGAAGAATCATCCAAACAAGCGCGTCAGTCTTCGGAAGGATGGGAAGGGTTGGGGTCGGGGAGAGTGGAGAGAAGATATCAATAAAGGGAAGGTAGCAATAGCAGTTAGACTTATATACCGCTTCATAGGGCTTTCAGCCCTCTCTAAGCGGTTTACAGAGTCAGCATATCACCCCCACAGTCTGGGTCCTCATTTCACCCACCTCAGAAGGATGGAAGGCTGAGTCAACCTTGAGCCGGTGAGATTTGAACCGCTGAACTGCAGATAACAGTCAGCTCTAAGTGGCCTGCAGTACTGCACCCTAACCACTGCGCCACCTCGGCTCAAGGTAAAAGGATCAGCAATCTTGGAGATGAAGAGGTAGGCAAAGGGCCAAAGATCTTCTTTTAGAATTATAATGCAAAGAGCCACGGACAGTTGCCATATCAGACCACATCCATTCAGGGAGCCGAATCTGTTCCATGCTTCCTTTTGTCCTCAGGACTTAACTGCTTTTCTAACCTGACTGCTAATTTGGCCCCTGTCCATACGTGGATTACACTCGCCAAACTAACAAGAGGAACAACAAGAACAAAAATATCGATATGTGAATAAAAGTTCCTGGGTATCTAAAACATTCAATTAATTAATTCAATAAAAATTCAAGGACCTTGGGGTACTCATCTCAAATGATCCAAGTTTCAGAGCTCACTCTAACAACAGGAGCTGCAACAGAGAAGGGAGAGCCTTCTCTGTTGCAGCTCCAGCCCTCTGGAATGATCTCCCCGTGGAGATCCGGACCCTTACTACCCTCCCGGCCTTCCGCAAAGCCACCAAGTCCTGGCTGCTCCAGCAGGCCGGGGGGGCTTGTGAAATATCCAGCCCCACGGAAAATGTGAATGTTGCATATTTTTAAAGTGTTGTTTTGTCTATTTATCCCCCTCCCCTTGTTTATTGTGAGCCGCCCGGAGTCCTTCGGGAGTGGGCGGCACACAAGATAAATAAATAAATAAATAAATAAATAAATAAATAAATAAATAAATAAATAAATAAATAAATAAACAAATAAATAAACAAACAAATAAACAAACAAACAAACACACAAACAAACAAACATTGCCAAAAAGGTTGTTAACCTAATCTTGTGTAGCTTCTTTCTCCGGTAATATTGAGCAGCAAAACTAGGTCATACAAAACTTTTGCTAGACCAATTCTTGAATAGACCTCCTCTGTCTGAAACCAGCACTGCATATCAGTCATTAATACAATCGAACGAGTCCAGAGATATTTCGCGAGAAGAGTCCCCTACTCCTCTGCTCGCAACAGAATACTTTATGCCATCAGACTTGAAATTTTGGGCTTAGACAACTTAGAACTTTGCCCTCTTCGATCTCACCTAAGCGTAGTACATAAAACTATCTGCTGCAATGTCCTACCTGTCAACGAATACTCCAGCTTTAACCGCAACAACACGCGAGCTCACAATACATACAAACTCAAGGTAAACCGCTTCAAACTCAATTGCAGAAAATGTGACTTCGGCAACAGAACGGTCAATGCCTGGAATGCACTCCCTGACTCTGTGGTTTCTTTCCCCAAACCCCAAAACGTTAACCTTAGACCCGTGAGGGCGAACCTATGACAGACGTACCACAGGTGGCACACGGAGCCATTTGTTAGGGCGCACAAGGTGTTGCCCTGTCAGCTCCAGGGAAGCCTCCTGAAGGCTCCGGAGGACAAAAACGGCCCTATGGCCAAACAGAAAGTCTGTTCCCGAACTTCCGGTTTGCCCGTAGGACCATTTTTTTTGCCCTCCAGAGGCTTCAGGGAAGCTCCTGAAGCTTCCCGGGGGTGGTGGTGGCTATTTTTGCCCTTCCCAGGCTCCTAGAAAGCCTCTGGAGCCTGGGGAGGGCAAACAAAGTGTGCCAAAAGCAGGGGGAGTGCTAATCACGTGTGTGTGTGCGCATAGCGTTATGGGTGTGGCTCACCTGCACATGACCCCCCTGCGCTCGCCCCACTTTTGGCACACCATCTAAAAAAGGTTAGCCATCGCTTCCTTAGACTGTCGACTGTCGACCTCACCCCATTCCTAAGAGGTGTGTAAAGGGCATGCATAAGCACACCAGCGTGCCAACCGTCGCTGTCCTAATATCCCCTTGTATCCGTTTCATGTATTCATAATCATGTTTGTACTTATATCTGTTATCTAATTCATGCTTGATGAAAGAGAGAGAGAGAGAGAGAGAGAGAGAGAGAGAGAGAGAGAGAGAGAGAGAGAGAGAAATAAATAAATAAATAAATAAATAAATAAATAAATAAATAAATAAATAAAAATAAAATAAACATCTCCGGCTGAGAACCAGCTTTCCTCCCCCCCACACACAGAGAGGAGGAGGAGGAAGAGAGAGAGAGAGAGAGATGATAGATAGATGATATAGATAGATGATAGATAGATAGATAGATAGATAGATAGATAGATAGATAGATAGATAGATAGATAGATAGATAGATAGATGATAGATAGATGATAGATAGATAGAGATAAATAAATAAATAAACAAACAAACAAACATCTCCGCCTGAGAACCAGCTTTCCTCCCCCCCCACACACTTATCACAAGTGACACAGAGAGGAGGAGGAGGAAGAGAGAGAGAGAGAGAGAGATGATAGATAGATAGACAGACAGATAGATATAGATGATAGATAGATGATAGATGATAGATAGATAGATAGATAGATAGATAGATAGATAGATAGATAGATAGATAGATAGATAGATAGATAGATAGGCAGGTAGGCAGGTAGGTAGGTAGGTAGGTAGGTGGGTAAGTAAGTAAGTAAGTAAGTAAATAAAATAAACATCCGCCTGAGAACCAGCTTTCCTCCCCCCCACACACACTTATCACAAGTGACACAGAGAGGAGGAGGAGGAGGAGGAAGAGAGAGAGGGGGGGAGGGAGGGAGGGAGGGAGAGAGAGAATGAGAATAAAATAATGGGCCCAAACTGGGTGCAGTCGAAGACGACAACATTTCAATTAGCAAAAGAGGGGGGGGGAAGGCTTTCTTCCCGTACATTAACCCCCTGAAACAAGTGATTTCTCTTAATTCCTGCCATCACTCAGGCCGGCCTTGAATTACCCGCCTGATAGGCCTCCCATGTGCTTGCAGATGAGAGGCTGTAATGGGGATCTGTTAATTAACTAGAAGCAAAGTTGCGCGGTGGGGATCAAACGCGGGATGCGTCCTAAAACTCCCACCGAGAAGATGAAATGCAGCGCAAACTTTAAAGACTTCCCGTCATTAGCCGAGACCTTGGCTGCTCCTGGCCCGGGCGCCTCCTGTTCCCACAACAATGGAGACAATGAGGGCAGAAAATGAAATGGTGCAGCACAGGGAACAAAGGGATTAGCGATTTTACCCACCGAGGGTGAAAGAAAGAGCCAGGACAAGGGCTGGCAGGGAGGGGAGAGAAGCTTGGTGGGGTGTTGTATTTCTTTCTCTCTTTCTCTTTCTCTTTCTCTTTCTCTCTCTCTCTCTCTCTCTCTCTCTCTCTCTCCCTCCCTCCCTCCCTCCCTCCCTCCCCCTCTCTCCCTCTCTCTGATGGATCCTGTCTATCTGTAATTAATTTATTGCTGCCAGGGACCTGCACGGAGAGCATGCCCGAAAGCATTGTGTTGCCAGCAGGGTATTTATACCAAGGAACATCTACTGTTTAATTGCAGGCGGAAGAATAAAGAGGCTGAGAGCCAGGACGACTTGGGGAGAAGATTGGGACCAAAACAATAAGATAAAATAAGAAGGATTCTTGGGGAGGGATGGGGGGGGGAATGGAAGAGAAGCCCCCTCCCTGTCTGCCAAGTTCTTTTCCTTGCAGAGACAAATTGCCATCTGAAAAAGAGAACAACAGAGTCGGAAGAGACCTTGGAGGTCTTCTGGTCCAACCCGCTGCTCGAACAGAAGACCCTGTGCCATTTCAGACAAGGGTCTTAAAAACGTCTAGTGGTAAAGCACCCACAACTTCTGAAGGCCAGTTGTCCCACTAGTGAATTGTTCTGACTGTCAGGAAATTTCTCCTTGGTTCTAGGTTGCTTCTCTTCTTGATTAGTTTCCATCCATTGTTTCTTGTCTTGTCTTCTGGTGCCTTGGAGAATAGCTTGACTCCCTCTTCTTTGTGGCAGCCCCTGAGATATCAGAGCCTTCCCCAGACTCCAGGACTGGCCCATCTTCCTCCCTAACCTCCTCACCGTCCGAATCTGCTGCCAGCTCTGCCGAGTGCTGGCAAGCCACAACAATCCCTGGGAATTGGATGAGAAGAAGTGATGACCTTGGGATGCCCATTGTGGTAGCCGTGTCTCCACATCAGATGTCAGCATCTGGCGTTTATATCCCAAGCTCCTGCGTGCATTTTTGGCCACTTGTCACTCCGTGGACGCCTCCGACCCTGGAGGCTCAAGCAGGACAAAAGATCACACTTGTACGAGGACGACATCATGCAAAGGGCAAGGCTGACGTATCGGTATCAAAAGCCTTTGCGTGATATTATTGTGCCCCTGTGTCACTGCTCTGGAGTCCGTGCTGTTTGTTACTGGCCTCTCGGTTGCATTAGGTCAAGGGGAAGATCTTCCTTCCATTGTGGGCAGAAAATCAGTCTTACAGCTCATGACATTATGACATGTGAATATGAATCACTTCGGAGTGATATCATCTGTATCGTGATATTCCTCCGGGACACCGTGAGAACGAGTGCATATAGTCCTTCCTTCATGACCATTTGTTTAGCCACTGTACAACAATACTGGAAAAAAAGGACTTGTGGCCAGTCCTCAGACTTGCGACCATCGCAGCATTCCCCACAATCCCATGATCAAAATTTAGGCACTCAGGATCCAGCATGTATTTACAATGGCTTCAGCCAGTGGTGGGTTTCCAGTATTTTTACTACCTGTTCGCTGCATGCGCAGAAGCCTCTGGGCAGGTGGGCGGCGCCTCCCGCCACCGCTACTACCGGTTCGCCCTATCCGGGCCGAACCAGGAGCAACCCACCTCTGCTTGCAGCGTCCTGGATTATGGGATTGTTATGTGTGGCCTTCAACTCCCAGAATTCTGGCTGGCTGAGGAATGCTGGGAGTTGAAGTTCACAACCTTACATTTCCTAGGATGGAGAACCACTACTGTAAGGCAGCGCCCCCCGACCTTTTGGGCACCAGGGACTGGTTCCGTGTCCTTCATTTGGTTCTGGTGCAGGTCTGGAGTGGATGAGGGTGGCAGGGATCTTCCAGGAACTTCCTAGACAGTGGAAGTCAAGCCATGACCAATGACCAAATATCCAACTCACACAATGGATGGTCAGCATCTTTGCCCTGTAGGATTGAGTTTTCAGCCTCTGTTTTGCTGCTTGCTTTTTGGCTGCCATTGAAACGGGGAGGGAGGGCATGGTATTTGGGTGAGGGAAATAATCTGTACAGGAGGACTGTTAATTGGGAGTTGTTCTCATCATCTTCTGCCCATGTGGCAAGGAGGGGAGTTTCCTGCCAAGGCCAACTGTCCGGCATACCAACCTGATGATGATTTTTGAAGATGTTTCCCATCTGACAGCTGTGGAGATATTGGATTGGACTATGGACTGGGGTTACCAAGGGGAGGGGAATGGGGCATGTATTGATATCTAATGCTTTCGCGCGCTTTTGCTCAGATCCAGCTTTGCTTAGCTTCTATTTGCTTATAATCAGTAAAAGTACTCTTCATTCTGCAAAATGGAGTTGAGTGGTTTCTTTCTTGGTTTATAAGTGAAGCAGCCTTGACATGGGTAGACCATGAGTGATGATGTCCCACTCTTGTTCCAAATGCCCCACCAACTAGTGAGCACATCTAATTGGCAGCAGTTGGCAGCCTGGTTGTGGTTGGAGTCCCCAAGGAGAGTTGGCCAGGAGAATGCCAGTTCTAGACCTCCCAGCAGGGAGAACACAACTTGGACGGGCACCAGCCGTGAAAGGGCTCGCGGGGGGGTGTAAGCATCAGCATCTGGATGCTGATGTGAGTCTCTGTTGGCTGACGCTCCACCTCAATCCTGCACACACACACACACACCGTGGCCCTGTGCCTGCTTGCTAATCTCTGGTTTCATCCCAGCCAGTATCCAAGTTTTGTTTGGCTCCAAGAAAGGAGCAACATTACAACGGGCACAATGATATTCACGAAGCTCTGGGGGGAAAGCCAGCCAGGCATAAATTA